>NW_024404408.1:0-300000 GCF_905171775.1 Rana temporaria | reverse complement strand
GGATTTACGCTACGCCGCCGCAAGTTTACAGGCAAGTGCTTTGTGAATCAAGCACTTACGCTGTAAACTTGCGGTGGTGTAACGTAAATGGGATACGTTACGCCGCCGCAGCGTAGCCAGATTCTATGTGAATCTGGCCCAGAATGTAAAGTAAGTGCCCCCCATCCCCCGTGCTCACATGCAAATGTGAACGCACGCGTATGTCCGGCCAGCGATCGCACCACACATGTGAGGTATCACTGTGATCGTCAGAGCGAGAGCAATAATTCTAGCATCAGACCTCCTTTGTATCTCCAAAATAGTAACCTGTAAAGGCGTTTAAAGCGTCACCTATGTCGATTTATAAGTATTGTAGTTTGTCGCCATTCCAGGAGTGTGCGCAATTATAAAGTGTGACATGTTTGGTATCTATTTACTCGCTGTAACATCATCTTTCACATTATACAAAATAATTGGGGTGACTGTTGTGTTTTTTTTCCTACAAAAAACTGCATTTGCAAAACCCCTACACAAATAATGTGTGATATAAAAAATTATAATGATCACCATTTTATTCTCTAGGGTCTCTGCTAGAAGTAAAATGTTTGGGGATTCTAAGTAATTTTCTAGCAAAACGTACTGATTTCCATTTGTAAACAAAAAAAGCCTGGGGGTGTCAAGCGGTTAAAAGGGGGGAGGGGTTCTCTTTAGATTGTAGTGAATGAGAAGCACATGGCACTGAGTGACTCCAGATGTGAGTCCCCCCTCCCCCTCTCTTTGTGTTTGTAGTCAGCATGGCCCCAGGACGTCTGTAGGGGAGGGGCCCCTGTGAGGAAGCTGGCTCACAATGTGATTGGAGTCTTCCCAGATCCGTAGTGCAGACACAGAACGTCCCTCACACCTCTCAGCCAGGACAAGAAGCCTCCATCTTCCATCGGGGACATGGAGGAGAACTTTCCCCTGATTGTGGACACTTGTGAGCCGGAGGAAGAGAAGCCGAGAGGTGGGAGAGATTTCCCCCTTCATGTCCAGTCACCGTGCTGGGAAGAGTCAGAAGTCACCTGACCATAGAAGAGGAGCCAAGAGGGACCATCCGAGAGGACCCCAACCATAGAAGACTCATCAGAGGAGCCAAGAGGGACCATCCGAGAGGACCCCAACCATAGAAGACTCATCAGAGGAGCCAAGAGGGACCATCCGAGAGGACCCCAACCATAGAAGACTCATCAGAGGAGCTTCACATCACCCTCCAGACCAGGACACCATCATCCAGGTATTCATCTCTCAATCAGTACCACTAACTCCCCCCACCCCCCGCTATCTCTCCCATCCACCCCTTTTTTCCACCACTGCCTCCTTGTCCACCTCTCTACCACTGAGCACCAATGCCCCCTTTCTCTCTACTGAATACCTATATTCCCATTTTTCCTAAAAAATCACTAATGTCCAACATTTCCCTTCATTGAATATCCCCCCCAACCCCACTGACCACAGATAACGGGCATTTTTTTTCCCCTCCCATTTACCTCTCACTTTCCACTTGTCCACCCCACTTCCCTGTCACCCCAACTGCCTCCCTGTTCACCCCATTTCCTCCCCGTCACCATGTTGTATGTTACTAGACTGCTCCCTAACCGTTCGAGTTCACCAGATTGTATGTAAGATTTGTATCTGCCTGTGTGTGGTCAGCCAGCTAGATATATGTGGAGTCTCCCTCTAGAGGTGGGCAGAGGTATTACAGGCTGTGCCAAGTCTATCACAGCTGGTTTTACTGGCCAGTAGAGATGGACTTGAGCGTTTTTCGCAACCCCACGTGCCCGATCCCGCCAGGAAGCCGGCATCGCAAAGCACTAATCACAGGCAGTGAGACATTTCCCGATTCGCAGCGGCACAGACCAGGAAATGTCTCACTGTCTGTGATTAGTGATGTGCAATGCCGGCTTCCTGGCGAGAACCTGAACATGCCCGAGCCCATCTCTACTGGCTACCAATAATCTCCCTCTCCTTCCCTCCTCCACCAAACAAGGTCCTCTCCTGGTTTTCTAGTTCCCGTGGGGCTTCCCTCCTTGTCATGTGTGTGGCAGTGGTGGGATAATAGAGTGTGTGTGCTGTTATACAGCTGTTACCCCTGTCTGGGGTGGGAACTTGGGGTTCTCCTGACAATCTGCCAGCGTGCTGGGTGATTTCTGTGGATATACAACAGAAGGTGATACCCCGTGTGTTGTCTGACCCCCCACATCCCTGTACCCCGATACCATAGTCTGTAACATCAGACTCCTCCCACTGACCACTATGGCTGAACATTGTTTTCATCCTGCTGACCACAGACCCAAATCATTTGTCCCCCCTGAGCAGCAGTATAAGGGGCACTATGACTATAATATTGTGCTGACCCCTCTACTCTATATATTGTGTTGTACATTACAATAGTGCTGACCTCTCTACTCTATATATTGTGTTGTACATTACAATAGTGCTGACCGCTCTACTCTATATATTGTGTTGTACATTACAATAGTGCTGACCCCTCTACTCTATATATTGTGTTGTACATTACAATAGTGCTGACCCCTCTACTCTATATATTGTGTTGTACATTACAATAGTGCTGACCCCTCTACTCTATATATTGTGTTGTACATTACAATAGTGCTGACCTCTCTACTCTATATATTGTGTTGTACATTACAATAGTGCTGACCCCTCTACTCTATATATTGTGTTGTACATTACAATAGTGCTGACCCCTCTACTCTATATATTGTGTTGTACATTACAATAGTGCTGACCCCTCTACTCTATATATTGTGTTGTACATTACAATAGTGCTGACCTCTCTACTCTATATATTGTGTTGTACATTACAATAGTGCTGACCTCTCTACTCTATATATTGTGTTGTACATTACAATAGTGCTGACCCCTCTACTCTATATATTGTGTTGTACATTACAATAGTGCTGACCCCTCTACTCTATATATTGTGTTGTACATTACAATAGTGCTGACCCCTCTCTACTCTATATATTGTGTTGTACATTACAATAGTGCTGACCTCTCTACTTGTGGTCAGTCGGTCACCCAGCACTTGCCCCATCTAGGTTACAGGCAGATGGGTGACAGGCAGTGGGCGGACGTCTCCTCCTCCTATGCGTCCAATAGGATCGCCTCTCATTTCAAGCAATCAGATGACGGGTCTCACAACCTACTTCCTGATTGGCGGGGAGGAGAATCAGTGTGAGAATAGAGAATATTCATTCGCTATCGTCACACAACTGGGTGGGCTCAGAGTGCTCTGCACCCCAAAGCCCACCCTATTTTGAAGCCTATTAGAGCCTCGGGCTCTAATAATGTGCTTCAACTCCCCCATTGAAATCCATGCATCCGGCACCCTGAAAGTAGATTAGGGGGCGGACGCATGGATCGGGGGGCGGCGCTCATGTGCACCTAATGGGCGTGCCACCACTGGTAGCAGGGCCACTGTTAGAAATTGCAGGGGCCCTGTACAGCCTACCTGATGCCCCCCTAGAAAATATCAAAACAATATTTTCACTAAAAATACATGAAAATCATTATTAGTGGACACAAACATTCCATCATACATAAAAACATAAATTCCATCTTCAAGACAAAATTCTTCCTAAAAAATAATGTACAGTACATATTCCACTAATTCCCAGTTCAAATTGCCCCCTCCCCCAATCCCTTCCTCACCCCCAAAAAATCCCCCGCCTAGCACACATCCTATTTCTTCTCAAACTTTCTATCCTAGCACAAATCTTCTCCTCCAAATCCCCCTTCCCAGCTAAAATCCCCTCTAATTCCAGCTATTACCCCAAATTCCCCCACCCCCTCCTGGCACAAATCTTTCTTTAATCCCCTCCTAGGACAAATTCCCACAAATCCCTCCTCCCAGCACAACCCCCTCTAAATTACCTTCTCTATCCCCCCAGCACTAATCTCCCACCCCACTCCTAGCACAAACATCTCCTCTCTTGGCTCAAATCCCCCCCAACCCTGCTCCTAGTACATATCCCCCCACCCATCCTCCATTCTTGAACATATCCCACTCCCCAAATCCCCATTACATTTCCCAGTACAGATAGCCACCCATCCCCCCCCCCCCCAACTTACAGGAGGAAGTCACTACAAAGCCAGGAGGAGGTGTCCTGTGTTGCGCTCTCACCGTCACTGTCAGAAGAGCGTTCATCCATACCGCACATGAGACAGGATCGCTCTTACTGCAGATTGCATTGCTCTGGACACACACCGTTTGATTACCGCCCCCCCAATCTCCTCCAAGGGCTGCTCACCTCTCAGCAGCAGGAAATGTGGATGGGGGGCGGTAATCAAACTGTGTGTACAGTACAATGCGATCTGCAGCAAAAGCGATCCATGTGCTCTACGGAGGAGCGCTCTTCTGACAGAAGGTGAGAGTACAACACAGAGCACCTCCCACAATGTACCCCATACCCATTCAGATAGGGATGCCAGGATCTGGGGTCCCCTTGTTAAAGAGGTCTTCCAGTTTCCAATAAGCCCCCTACCCGCATACCCCCACATACATTGGGGCAGGGTTGTGGGGATGAGGCCCTTGTCCCCATCAACATTGGGACAAAGTGCTTTGGGGGGACCCCAAAGCACCCTCCCCATGTTGAGGGCAAGCGGGTTGGTATGGTTCCGGAGTAGGGGGAGCTCACTCCCCATTTTACGGCCTGCCAGGCTGCTTGCATGGATAAGGGTCTGGTATGGATTTTGGGGGGATCCCACGCCAAACTTTTTTCAATTTTAGCATTGACTTCCCCTTAAAATCCATACCAGATCCAAAGGGCCTGATATGGATTTTGGGGGGCCCCATGCCATATAATTCTCTTTATTTGGTCATGGAGCTCCCTCCTTAACCACTTCAATACACTGTATTATATATTGTAAACTTCACTATATACACTGCACTCTTATTTATTAATTTATATATATATATATATATATATATATATATATATATATATATATATATATATATATATATATATATATATATATATATATATATATATATATATATATATATATATATATATATATTACATATATACACACACACACAAATATTTATTTATTTTGCATTGACTTCACTATATACTCTGAACTGCACTGTAACCCCTCATAGTTACTCTTATTTTAAACATTTTAATTACATGCCCCTGTTAAACAGGCCAGAAAAATTCGGCCTTAGGTGGTGGTGTGCCCTAAACCTCAACCCCTTAACGCCCGCCGCACGACTATTTACGTCCGCACAATGGCACGGACAGGCAGATGGGCGTGTATATATACATCCTTGCCTTCTAGCGGGTGGGGGGTCCGATCGGGACCCCCTCCGATGCGTGCGGCGGGCGGATCCCCTCGGGGAGCGATCCGGGACGACGGCGTATGTAAACAGTCCTACAGCCACACCCCCCTACAGTTGTAAACACACACTAAGTGAACACCAACTCCTACAGCGCCCCCTGTGGTTAACTCCCAAACTGCAACTGTCATTTTCACAATAAAGAATGCAATTTAAATGCATTTTTTGCTGTGAAAATGACAATGGTCCCAAAAATGTGTCAAAATTGTCCGAAGTGTCCGCCATAATGTCGCAGTCACAAAGAAAATCGCTGATCGCCGCCAATAGTAGTAAAAAAAAAAAAATAATAAAAATGCAATAAAACTATCCCCTATTTTGTAAACGCTATAAATTTTGCGCAAACCAATCGATAAAAGCTTATTGTGATTTTTTTTTACCAAAAATAGGTAGAAGAATACGTATCAGCCAAAACTGAGGAAAAAAAATTATATATGTTTTTGGGGGATATTTATTATAGCAAAAAGTAAAAAATATTGAATTTTTTTCAAAATTGTCGCTCTATTTTTGTTTATATTGCAAAAAATAAAAACAGCAGAGGTCATCAAATACCACCAAAAGAAAGCTCTATTTGTGGGAAAAAAAGGACGCCAATTTTGTTTGGGAGCCACGTCGCACGACCGCGCAATTGTCTGTTAAAGCGACGCAGTGCCGAATCGCAAAACTTGGCCTGGGCATTTAGCTGCAAAATGGTCCGGGGCTTAAGTGGTTAAATATTGTTGGAAGCTAGCATCATCAAGATTCAGGAATAGGATGGTCGGCATAGGCAGTCTTCAAGGAATCCCAGATCCATAGCAAATTCAATCAGTTAAATCAGCATCAGGTGCTTGATAGCTGCTGATCCAGGACTGATTCATTTTTATAAATGTGAGCCTATCAATGGAGTCTGTGGACAGGCACACTCTTTGATCGATTACAAACCCTCCAACAGCACTGAATGTGCATTAAGAAAGCACGCTGGATGCAGGACAGGCCAGTAGCTCGATTGCATATTGAGCAAGTTCTGGCCAGTGGTCCATTCCCAAGACCCAGTAACCCAGTGGATGCTCCGTTGGAGAGGTCTCCAAGTCTGATCTTGCCCCTAGATATTCCTGTACCATGAAATGTTGATGATGGTTGCTTGAACCTCTCAGCCCTGGGCACTGAGGAGTAAAAAATGTTTAAAGGCATTGGTTAGCCGGCCACCTTCTCCACCGCTCTTCCTCTGACCGAACAAAGCCTCAGAAACACGTTGTCCAGCACCAGGAAATGGTAACCTCTCAGGCCTTGTACACACGACTGAACCCAGAGGCGATTCAGTTCGCATGTGCCGCGCTATATAAGTTTTTCATTCATTCATTCATTCAACATGTCCGCTGAAACTGGTTTCCGTGGACATGTCTGACCGTGTGTAGGGCCGACCGGACAGTTTTCCGGCCTAGCGGACAGGTTTCCAGGGGACAAATGTTTCTTAGCATGCTAAGAAACATGTCCGCTGGAAGCCTGTCCGTCGGACATGTCCGACGGTCAGTACGACTCATCGGACATGTCCGCTGGCCCGAGAACCTGCGCATGGCGTCAAGTGATTCGACGCATGCGTGGAAGCATTGAACTTCCGGGTTTGGCGCACGTCGCTGCGTCATCGTCGCCGCGTCATCGTCGCCGCGTCGTCACCGCGTATTCTGTCCGCGGGGATTTTGGTTTGATGGTGTGTACAACCATCAGACCAAAATCTGCTAGCAGACATGTCCGATGAAAACGGTCCGCGGACCGTTTTCATCGGACATGTCCGCTCGTCTGTACAAGGCCTCAGGGTCTGGAAAGGTGTTACACATGTATAAGATTATTGTTCTGATATCATTTATTATCATCTGAGTAGTTTTCAGAGTTTGGCACTAGATGGCGCACCTACTTTTAATTACTGTTAAGTCTTGTGTTCGGACTTTTTGGCTGCAGCTTTCTTTCATTTGTGATTTGCATCAATTGCTTTGTTTATTAACATTGAGAGGTGGAGGGATAAACGCAGGAATATTTATTTATACAATGATCATTGCTGATGGATATACCCTGCGGCAGTGATCGTCCCAAAAAAAACAGACTGGCTTGTTGAAATTAAGTTGTTTGATAAAACAACTTTAGTACAACCAGCCTGCCTATAAATGGATCGAAATTCGTCCACATTCTACCGAGCCAAATTTTGATCTGTCTATGGCCAGCTATAGTGTGTGACTGTTGCTCCTATGAAAAGTGATTCATGCTTGGATCTTTTTTCCAGAACTGTTTGAGAGGTGGAGAGGAGGTGATATGTTGCCTCCTCATCGCCTGATTCAGGGCCCATTCACACTAGAATGCAGTGCGGGAAAAGACACATTCCCGTGTGACTTCCCGCACCACATTCCAATCACACTGCCCTTAACGTCACCATAAATGCAGGATGCAAACGCAGTGTGTTTACCCACACCAGATCACATGGTACAAAAGTAGCATGCAAGGGGGTTGCCATGCGTCTCATAAATGGAGTACATGCAATACTTTTGGTGCAGTGCGATTTTAAGGTCATTCAAAATGAATGGGGCAGAAATCGCACTGCACAGAACTGCATATGAATTGCACTGGAACCGCACAACATTCCCATGTGATTCCCATGCATTTCCTGGTGTGAATGGGCCCCTAACCTGATAATTGCAGTACTACCCCTCTACAGTCACATGCAGAGCAGTTGCACTACAGCCCCATTGAACTGCATTATTGCATTCGGTGGCAGCAACATTCTGTTTAAGCACAGCACCGTGGCCGCGGCATGTGTACAGCTGGTAACAGTTGTATGTTTAGTGTTCAGACAGGGGGTCAGTAAAATCATGGCTCAACCACCTAGTTTTACTTCCCCCAGACACATGTGTGAACAAGCCCTAAGGATCCTCTGAAACGGAACGGAGCCCACTTCAATCAGCAGAGGATCCATGAGCAGATCCCTTCCTGAATCAGAGCTGAACAGGATGGATGTCAGTTTTTTACATCTGTCCCCATTTCTGTTTGTGGCAGGAGACACAGGAGGACCTGTGACAGTTCTATGGGTGGCTGGATGAAAACAGACTCCAGTGTCTATTTACTGTCTGGTTACATCAGGCTTTCTCCCATGTGTCACATTTAGGTCCAGATAAATGGAAGAGGACACAGTCCTTTTTAAAATAAAAACTCCAGACCTGGAAGGATTCAGAGCTAGGTACCATATTTGCCGGTGTATAAGGCGACCCCCTAATTTTACAGTTTAAGATTTTTTTTTCTGTTCAAATTTTTTATTGTAAAAATAAAGAGTACAGAGTAAAAAGAAAATAAACATTTCCGCTTAAAACAATTGCGGAGATACAATGGTATATAATAGTATTAACGTGTACATACAATACCGGGAGGACCTTCCGGGATTACATAACAAGGGATTAAGTGCAACATAGTGGGAGAAGGTATTATACTAGGGTTATGTGGGAACATAGTGGATAAAGACAAATAAACCTAGGATTACAGAGCACACGTTTCTATTCCATAAGGTGGCATAGAACAATAGTCCGTACTCAACACGTTCAAGGATATAGAACTGAAGGCTAATGGGGGGACACGGGTAACCGCGTCGCCCTAGTGCTTAAGACAATAAGTTTCAACATAAAGGGGGGGGGAGCCCTAGGAGACCAGGGCAGGGAAGGGGAGACGTAGAAATGGGAGATGGAGGGAGGGAGGGAGAAAGGAGGAAAAAGTAAAGAAAAGAAAGAGTGTGTCAGCGCGGACGGGTGCGCCCCCGATGGGCCATTGTGTCAATTTATGAGAACATCACGACAATCATGGGATAGGGAAGGTGGCTACGAAGTCAGGAGGGAGAAAAAATTCCACCCATGGGGACCATACTTTATCATGCTGTGGGATCCGGTCCAGAACAATTGCTTCAGTCTTGCTATGGATCATTGCTTGGGTCACTCTGTGTTTAACTTCGGCTACATTTAGTTTGGAGGTTTTCCAGGCCTTGGCTATTGTTTGTTTAGCAGCTGTGGTCAATTGTAGTAGGAGGCGAATTTGGGCTCTGGTATAATCACCATTAATATGATTCAATAAGGCCAAAGCTGGGTCAGGGAGGAGGGTGTCGCGTAAGAGGGTAGAGGCCATACGGAATATCAGCTTCCAGAACTGTTGTACAATGGGGCATGACCACCAGATATGCTCATGGGTACCCCTCTCTCCACAACCCCGGAAACATACCGGAGAATACAAAGGTGAGAATTTAGCTATCCTAGCCAGGACCAGGTACCACCGCATGAGGACTTTATAGTTGGCTTCCATGGCCACCACATTTTGAGTGGAGGACTTGGTGCGGGCCCAGATATTTGCCCAGTCCCCTGGTTCCAAAGCTATTTGTAGGTCCTTGGACCACTGTGCAGCATATAGAGGGAGTTCAGAAGGTGGGGTCGTGAGATGGCTATAGATTTGTGAAATAATGCCGGGAGCGTGTGGATCTGAGTTACATATATTCTCATAGAAGGACATACCGTCAAATGAGGAGCAAGCACCTACCACTGTACGAGTGAAGTGGGATATTTGAAGGTAGCGAAAGTATTCGACAGAGGGTAACTTAACTTGGGTCTGGAGCTCTGAAAAAGTTTTCAAAGTGGTTTTATTCACTATATCGCTTATCCGACGTAGCCCCGCTTGAGACCAAAACCGGAAGGACTCCGGTTCAACAAAAGCAGGATAAAAGAGTGGGTGGCCAAAAAACGAGAGTAAGGGGGCATGGGCGGGACAGTTTAAGATTTTTTTGTTTTGCCTGTACTCACCATATAAGACAACCCCCCCCCCCCCTTCCGAGGCTTCTGACGCTTCATATTTCTTCCTTCTGGAGCCATATTCTTCATTCTTGCTGGAGCCAATCACGGCGAGCGATGTATTCTATTAATGAATACAAAGCTTGCTTGGATTGGCAGAGCCTGTAACATCAGCCCACGACTCTCAAAGCCAATCTGAGCAGGCTACTGTATGTAAACTGCTCGGATTGGCAGAGGTTGTTACTCCAAGCAGGTTCTGTATTCATTTGAATATATCGCTCACTGGGATTGGCTAAGCGGTATGTACTGTATGTAGCCAAAGCTATATACAGTATTACTGCACATCCAGCAGGCACCCGATCAGCTGACCCAGCGTATAAGATGACCCCTGCTTTTTGGCCATTTTTTTAAGTATAAAAGGTAGTCTTATACGCCAGAAAATACAGTAGGTGTAAACAGTCCATTTACATTAGCCTGTCCATAGGGCTGCATGGACCTTCCGATCAGGTCCTTCTCATAGGGTTGCATGGACCTTCCGATCAGGTCCTCCTGATGGGGCTGCATGGACCTTTTCCGATCAGGTCCTCCTGAAAGGGCTGCATGGACCTTTCCGATCAGGCTCTCCTGATAGGGCTGCATGGACCTTTCCGATCAGGTCCTCCTGAAAGGGCTGCATGGACCTTTCCGATCAGGCTCTCCTGATAGGGCTGCATGGACCTTTCCGATCAGGTCCCCCTGAAAGGGCTGCATGGACCTTTCCAATCAGGCTCTCCTGATAGGGCTGCATGGACCTTTCCAATCAGGTTTTCCTGACAAATTGAGAGGACCTGAAAGAAATACCCATGTGAAAGGACCCCTGTTGGTCACCAAAATGCACTTCTTTCTGCACTCCTATGACCTGTATTCAGCTGACATCGGGCTAAAGCCTGAAGTTGGCTGATGAAAAAAATATTGCTATTATGCAATTGGATGCCACAAACATTACAAAATATGCAGGTAACTTAACACCGCCCCCTTCTCTACCCAACAGGGATTGGGGATGATAGGTGTGGGGGGAGTTGCAGCTTCCCGTTTTCACTCCAGACACTGGATTAACTTGTTCCAGCACTTGGCTGAACATACTCTGAACGAACTGAGGGGCCTGCTGGAGACAGTCCTTTTAAAAGATTAGGAGGTGCAGTGTTTCCTGGGAATGGGAGGAGGAGTCTTCTCTCTCAGATGTTGTCTTGAAAGACTTCTGGAAAAGACGTTACTGGTGAGTGTCAGAATTTGCCTCCTATAGACTTTAATAAGGTTTGTATTTACATCGACAATGTTTGGAGTTTTTGGATTTGCGAAAGGTGCCCACGAGTCAATCCCAAGCACATCCCCCTCCCCCCCATCACTATGCAGCACAATGCTCTAAATTAAAACAAATAATTACATTCTCCTGCAGGAAATTGTAATACATTGTCAATTTTACCAGCCAATGGGAATCATGGTGTCCTCAGTCAAATAAAATACAAAAATATAAACATGTATAATATTGTTTCTATATATTAGATATGTTTTAATAATGAACATTTCTAAAAAAAAAAAAAAAGCTACATTATTTAACCATTTATATAGAATTCTCATTTATTTTTTCTTGTACAGGTGGATTGATGAACCAAGTTTTGGAGACAAAACGTATTGCACACCAGAAGGTTCACACTGGAGAGAAGCCATTTCAGTGTTCTGAATGTGAAAAATAATTTTCAACCAAGAGAGAGCTTATTACACATGAGAGGGGTCACCCTGGAGAGAAACCTTTTCAGTGTTCTGAATGTTACAAAACTTTTACACAGAAGGGTAATCTTATAAAACACAAGATGATTCACACTGGAGAGAAACCATATCAATGTTCAGAATGTGACAAAACTTTTACACGGAAAGATTATCTTATCACACACCAGACGACTCACACTGGAGAGAAGCCATATCAATGTTCAGAATGTGACAAAGCTTTTTCATGCAAGTCAAATCTTATCGCACACCGGAAGATTCACACTGGAGAGAAGCCATATGAGTGTTCTGAATGTGGCAAAGCTTTTACAACAAAGAGAGAGCTTATCATACACCAGAGGGTTCACACTGGAGAGAAGCCGTATCAGTGTTCTGAATGTAACAAAGCTTATAAAACAAAGTCACACCTTTTCATTCACCAGATGAGTCACACAGGAAGGAAGCGGTATGAGTGTTCTGAATGTAAAAAAGCTTTTGTAGAGAAGAGAGAACTTGTCAGACACCAGATGACTCACACTGGACAGAAGCCCTACGAGTGTTCTGAATGTGACAAATCTTTTACAGACAAGAAAGGGCTTAACAGACATCAGAAAATTCACATTGAAGAAAAGCCATATGAGTGTTCTGAATGTGACAAAGCTTTTACACAGAAGTCAAATCTTATCAAACACCAGAAGATTCACACTGGAGAGAAGCTGTATCAGTGTTCTGAATGTGACAAAGCTTTTATAGAGAGGCACACCCTTTTCCAACACACAAGGGTCCACACCACAGAGAAGCCATATCAATGTTCTGAATGTGGCGAAGCTTTTGCATGGAAGTCAAGCCTTATCAGACACCAGAGAATCCACATCAGAGAGAAGCCATATGAATGTTCTGAATGTGGCAAAACTTTTGCATGTAAGTCATATCTTATCACACACCAGAGGATTCACACTGGAGAGAAGCTGTATCAGTGTTCAGAATGTGAGAAAGCTTTTATAGTCAAGACAAGCCTTATCACACACCAGAGGGTTCACATTGGAGAGAAGCCATTTCAATGTTCTAAATGTGACAAAGCTTTTACGGTTAATTCCAGGCTAATCTATCACCAGAGGATTCACAAGCTTCAGTGAGGAAACTATGGAAGAAGGGGAGAAATTAATGGGGTAGGAGCTAAGCTGCAATGAAAGACTTCAGGGTGTCTCAGTTTCACACCTCATGTTATCTCACACATTAGTAAAAACAAGTATATTGCTATTAAAAAATATATAAAATAAGTGAGCAAAAAGGAATGTGATGGATGGTCACTGTAGTATTCATGTCTATCGGGCACAGCTTGAAAGTACTTGACTATTCTACATTTTGATTTTTTTTTGGGCGGGCAACAATGAACCGTATTCCTTATGATTCTCATCTGTATCCTTTTTATGGGGCTTTGTCTGAACATGTAATGCATTTGTATGATTCGCTAACTGAGCTGTATTCTCAAGTGTTTTCTTCATTGCCTGATCCTGAGCCAATACATGACCAACACTGCCTCAGTACAGGGAGACTGGGTAGCCGTCAAGCGGCATCTTGCCAAGACTCTGAAGCCTCAGTGGGAGAATCCTTTCCAGGTTCTGCTGACAATTGCTATACCTGTCAATCATGGGGGTTCCAGCTAAGCCCATCGTGTACATTTTCCACTCCTCTTCCCATGATCAAGGCCTCCTGTCCATATTCCACCGCCTCCTGCAGACAGGAAAATCAGCCAATCAGACTTCTCCATTCCATGAGAAAGCAACTTCTTAATCTGGCACAGGCCTTGCATCACCGAGTTGCAGCTGTTTTACGGGATGCATTCAACATTACAACCTTATCCCAGCTGGCTACTTGTCTTTTATTCAGTTCTGCTGAAAGTCGAATGCCTTGTACACACGATCGGATTTTCCATCGGGATAAACTCTGACTGATTTTTCAGATGGAATTCTGTTCTAGTGGTCTTGCATACACACTGTCACAACAAATTCCGACCATCAAGAACGCAGTGACATACAACACTACGACGAGCCAAGAAAAATAAAGTTCAATGCTTCTGAGCATGCGTCAACTTGATTCTGAGCATGCATGTTTTTTCTGTCAGAGTTCCCTACAGAATTTCTGATATAATTTTTTTTCCACTGGAGAAAAAAGAGAACATGTTCTCCTTCTAAATTCCGATGGAAAAAAGTCAGATGTGGCACACACACGGTCGAAATATCCAATGAAAAAAATTCTGTCTGACTTTTTCCATCAGAAATTCCGATCGTGTGTATTTTTGTTTTGTTATCTAGATTTTCTATTGGACATTTCCATAGACCAATCATACAGTACAGCTACAAGAGATCTGAACTTACAAAGTGCTGAGTATGTGGTCATATCCCTACAACGTCTACTGAGGGATTGATATTTCTCTTATTGGGGTTCTCTTTATTGACGGAATGGACAGATCTATATTTTTTGTGAACACTTTTTGGACCCCAAAAACATTGTGTAATGTAAAGTGTAACTATGGACAAAATCAATAATGACATAAATGGTGCAATCTGTCCTTTACCATTTTATTCCCCAGGCCGTTCTCTCCCCGGGACTGATAGGGCTTTACCCACCTGAGCTCTGGAAGGTTTTACCCCTTTCATGACCAGGGCGTTTTTTTGCTATATAGCACTACGTTAGTTTAACTGGTAATTGCTCTGTCATGCAACGCTTTACTCAATAAAATGTTTATGATTTGTTTCACACAAATAGCGCTATCATTTAGTGGTATTTGATCACCACTGGTTTATTTTTTTATTTTTTGCCATGTAAATAAAAAAACGTTTTATAAAAAAAAAAAAATCTTTATACATTTTGGCCAAAATTTCTTCTTCTACATGTCTTTTGTAAAAAAAAAAAAAAAATGATAAGTACTGTATATAGTCTGATGTACTGATGGCTTATCTCATTTCTTGGGGCCCCTAAAAAGCCAGGGTAGTACAAATAACCCCTAAATGACTGTTTTGTACTGTAATGAATGGGTTGAATGCATAACTATTGTGTGCTATGATTGGTCAACAGTTATCACTTGGTACAGGGTGCTGTGATTGTCCCAGGTACCATGTGATATCTGTGGGCCAATCACAGAATCATTTCAGGAATCACAGCTGTTAGGAATATAATTCATTCATAGCAGCTTTGTTGACATTGTGATCACATAGCGACGGATCCCACATGATCCCCGGGCTTATCAAAGTGGATGGTTACTGGCAGCTGAAATGTGCTGTGTCTTGTGGACACATCGGCTACTGTAGCAGTGAGCTGCACTCCCCAGGGAATACCAACTTCCATCTATTCCCCACAATCGCTAATTCAGGATCGATTACGTTTTCACCTCCCAAGGAGACTTAAAGCAGAGTTCCGTTAATTTCTTTTTACAAAGTCAGCGGCTACAAATACTGCAGCTGCTGACTTTTAACATATGAACACTTACCTGTCCTGGGCACCCAAAGCCGATTTGTCCTTCAGCTCTCGGGTGCTGCCATCTTCAGTAAGGGAATCAGGAAGTGAAGCCTTGCTGCTTCACTTTCATGTTCCCTACTACACATGCAAGAGTCACGTGGTCCCTGCTTTATTCTGGGACTTGTGTGTATCCCAGAAGACATCAGGGGGGACAGAGGAGATACTGGACATGGCATAGATATCTGCGGATATCTATGCCCGGAAGTGGGAGCAAATACCTGTATTAGACAGGTATCTTCCCCCCTCCCCCCTGAAAGGTGTCAAATGTAACACCGGAGGGGGGAGGATTCCAAAAAGTGGAAGTTCCATTTTTGGGTGGAACTCCACTTTAAACTTGATCACTGAAGCCAACATCGCAATTTAATCCATTTCAGACCATGCCCCCATATTCCTGACTATGCATCTGTCAAGGCCCCCACCCAAACCCAATACCTGGAGACTAAACCTCACGCTATTGACTGACCCCCAGTTGCTCTCCAAGATATCTGCGCTAATAAAATAATACTTTTAACACAACAACACCCCAGATGTTGACCCCATGATGGTCTAGACGGCACATAAATGCTTCATTAGAGGGGAACTAATCAAAATGGGGGCACACTGTGAAAGAGAGAAGGCAATTAAGCCTTTAACAGACAAAATACACACCCTTGAAACAGAACACAAACAGTCTTTAACTGAACGATCCGCTCAGATCTTGTTAGACACCAGAAAATCTCTTCAGCAGATGTTCGAAGCTAAGACAAAATGATAACAACAAAAACCTGGGGAATGCCCAGGGAAAAACCAAGCCTACTTACCGACCAGCTTGCAGAGAACCAATTAACCTGTCTACAGTATGCGTTAAAAACAGGGGTTCGGTCCGCACGCATTTGCAAACGCATGCGTGAGCCACAGAGCCGCGCCAAGGCACCCTGCAATATCTGTGGTCCTAACACTAAACAATGAGCGTCCCCACAGTGGAGGCACATGCATTTTAATGGATAGACAGGGGCAGGTGAACTGAAGGGAAGCCACCCTTCCTTTAAAGGTATAAGAGCACACCAAGCACCCAGCATGTAGCACAATGGCTGCAAAGGTGTTGGTGCACTGATGGACCAATATAAACACCACAGGTGAAGCATAAACATGTCCACTGCCCCCATCTATAGCTGGCCATAACAGTAAGTAGCATTGGAAGGCTAAAGCAGATAACAACAAAAACCTGGGGAATGCCCAGGGAAAAACCAAGCCTACTTACCGACCAGCAGCTTTAAGACAAAATGATTCCTATTCTTTAAAAAAAAATCTACTATGAACGATAAGACAGGAAAATTCCTGGCAAGGGCCTTGAAAAGCGTCAAAGCCAATCAAAATATCGTAGGCATTCGGAATAAAGCAGGGAAGGTCGACATCACCACTGAAAAAATAGCCCGCCATTTCCATAACATCTATACTGATCTCTATAACCTCCCAAGTCCACACAAACCCGCACACGCCCAAGGTGATAGACTGCCAATAATCCAGACTTACCTAAAAGACTGTAAACTTCCCACTTTGAAAGGAGACGACGCTCTACATTTAGGAAGACCCATTGAGGCTTCAGAAATTATGCCGCGTACACATGACCGTTCTTCACGATTTGAAAAATTACATTTTTTTAATGTCATTAAAAACGGTCATGTGAGGGCTCCAGAGCATTTTTTTCCGACGTGAAAAATGGGCATTAAAAATGCTGAACATGCTCTAAATTTTAAATTCAACAATGTGAAAAAAACGTGCATGCTCAGAAGCAAATTATGTGCTTGTTCTGGTAAAACTAGCGTTCATAATGGAGATAGCACATTTGTCACGCTGTAACAGACTGAAAAGCACAAAGACTGAAAAGCACAAATTGTCTCTCACCAAACTTTTAATAACACAAAATCGGCAAAAGCAGCCCCAAGGGTGGCGCCATCCGAATGGAACTTCCATTTTATAGTGCCGTTGTATGTGTTGTATGTCACCGCACTTTGCTCAAGCATTTGTCACAATCGTGTGTAGGCAAGGCAGGCTTAACAACAATCGGGTTGAAATCAATTAGTTTTTCTAGACCATTAAAAATGGCCATGTGTACACGGCATTAGACAGGTCGTGAAAGACATAAAAGCAGGGAAAAGCCCGGGACCTGATGGGTTCACATCCATTTACTACAAGACATTCACAGACACACGCCTTGAGCCCAGCGGTGTATTTAGGTTTTGTGCTGCCCTAGGCCTGACTAAATGTGTGCACCCAATAATTTAAATATGACACACCCCTTCCTGTCAAGGCCACACCCTTCCTGTTTAAGACCCACCATGTCATCTGCAAAAAAAAAAGTGTGCTGCCTCATCAGTGGCCATCAGTGCAGCTCAAGAATGCTGCCTCAGTAGGTGTCAGTGGCCATAAGTGCAGTGCCGCCTCATCAGTGCCCAGCCCAATGGTGCAGCTTATCAGTGGCCACCAGTGCAACCTATCAGTGCTGACTGATTAGTGCAGCTTAAGAGTGCTGCCTCATCGGTGCAGCCTCATCAGTTTCATAATATCACAGCTTATTAGTGTATATGAATTATGTATTGATTATCACATGTGGCACTTTGCAGTACATGAGTTTTCACTGAATGTGGAATGTTTAAAGCGGAGTTCCACTCAAACATGGAAGCTCTGCTAATCTGCTTCCTGTTTTTTTTTTTTTTTTTTTTTCCATTTAAGTTTTTATTGGAATTTTTATACATACAAAGGAATGTCATACATCATCAAGACAAATAAACATACAAGAGTGTAGGACAACATCGCATGATAGCGTTAAATTTTTACAGCTTGAAGATAACTTGGATGCATGGTAGGTACATCAGATTAGTCGGCATCCTCAAACATGTCTTAAAATGAAACTTTATAGGTCCCAACATGAGCAATTAGTGATTGCGAATGATGCATAACAGAGGTACAATTGCAACAAGCAAAGGTGAGGCATCAAGCAGTAATAGGAGTACAGGGAAGGAAGTAAATAATAATAACAATAGTCAGAAAAGTAAGGGAAGTAAGGGAGGGCCAAGGCCCAGGGGGGGGGGGGGAGGGGGATGGGAAGGGGATGGGAAGGGAATGGGAAGGGAATGGGAAGGGGAAGAGGGAGGGGGAGGGAGTGGGAAAGAGGATGGGAGTGAGATGGGCCTAGTAGTTAAAACCAGTACAAAGTGTGTTAATACCAGGGTATGGATAGAGCCTCCGCTGAAACGTAAGTAATCATTAATAGCTCATAAGTAGACGGTTAACTAAGGTAAACCAAGATAAGGTCACTGCTTATACCACTCAGTCCATATTCGCCACCTCCCATCGAAGCTCCTCCTCTGGCCAGCTCTGGAGGCGATTAGGGATTCGTAAATGCAGTTGTCGCGAGTGAGGGAGAGTACGCTTGAGAGATTGGGGACTACATTGGATTTCCAGTTCCGAGTAATGAGGGATCTGGAGGTTAGCAGGAGGTGTGTAACCACAGTTCTAAACTGAGGGGGGAATTTGTCAATATTTAGGCTTAGCAGAGCCAGGTCAGGTCCCGGCCGCGTAATAATACCTGTAATAGAGGATATGCATCTGAACACACTATTCCAAAAGCTAGTCAAGTGTTTGCATTTCCAAAAAACGTGCATAATGTTACCCACCTCTCCACATCCCCTCCAGCACAGAGGCGAATTAGCCAATGAGAATTTGGACATCCTGTATGGCGTGAGGTACCACCTCAAGGAAATCTTCTGGGCCAGTTCCCAGTGGTTTGAGCATTTAGAGGCCTTGAAGACCGAGTTGAGAGCAACCTGCCATTGTGAGTCCGTGTAGGTCTTGCCAAGGTCCGCCTCCCATTTCAGGAACGGGGGGGCCTTGACGAAGGTGCGTCTATGCTGGAGTAGAGTGTAGAAAAGGGGTATCCCTTTGATCAATGGAGTGGAGGATGTGAAAAATTTCCACACTTGGGCCGGGAGAAGAATTTTATGGCTGTTAACTGAGTGTAGGAAATGAGATATTTGGTAAAATTTGTATGCGTCATTCGAGGAAAGGTTGTACTTGGACTGGAGGAGCTGAAAGGAGATGAGGCGGTCCTCACGAAAAAGATCCGAGACTTGGGTGATGCCCCTGCTTCTCCAGTCCCCAAGATTGATATTGGGGATAGCACTCATTAGGGTCTCAATGGGGATTGGTACTTCCACCATTTCGTCCCGAGGGTCGGAGATGAGTCCCAGGTCCCTCCAAGCCCCCAAGGAGGCTCGAATGGACAGGGGAAGCTGGTGTAGAGGAAAGGGTCTCAACCTATCAAGGAATAGTAAGGAGGGTAGGTCTTTAGTGGGGCTTAGTGACCGCTCGATGCTGCACCAAGGGACCACCGGAGGGACAGAAAACCATGTCTTTAGTTGGTTCAGGAGGGTTGCACGGTAATAGTCCCTAATGTCCGTAAGACCCATGCCACCGGCGGATCTATGCCGAGTCAGTAGTGTTTTAGAGCATCTGGGTCTACGTGCACTCCACACGTAAGTACGTAAGATAGAGTTCAAGGATCTCAGGTGGGGGGGCTTAATGGGGACAGGGAGCGTGCGAAAGACGTACAGGATCTGGGGTAGCAGTAGCATCTTAAAGGAAGCCAGACGACCAGACCAGGAGAGTTCTGTCTTAGCTAGTCGGGTGGACTCCTTCAAGAGTTTCCCTATTAGAGCTGGGTAGTTGGCATCCGCCAACCCCGCAGGGTCTGCTGTGATCTGGAGGCCTAGGTATGAGATGCTATTTGTGGACCACGCATATGGGAATGCACCTTCCAGATAGGCCCGGTCTGAGGGAGGGAGGTGGATAGGCAGTATGACCGACTTGGAGCAATTGACTTTATAATAGGAGATGTTACTGAAGGACCGGAGAACACTTTGGATGTGGGGGAGTGATTTAGCAGGGGATGTTACGGATAGGATGATGTCATCGGCAAATAAGTTAATCTTGTGGAGTGTGTCTTGGATAGAGAAACCTAAGATTTGGGAATGGGTTCTGATTTTTTCGGCCAATGGTTCGATCAGGAGGTTAAAGATTGAGGGGGATAGGGGGCACCCCTGACGTGTCCCATTAGATATTTGGAAAGGTCGGGAGAGGCAATTAGAGGAGTAAACCTGGGCCAGGGGATGAGAATAAAGGGCTAGGATAGCTGATACAATAGGGCCCCGAAACCCAAACTTAGCTAGAGTCTGGGACATATAACCCCAGTGGACCCTGTCGAACGCCTTCTCCGCATCCAAAGAAAGGAGCAGAGAAGGCGTTCGAGAGGCCCAAGCGTGCTGCACCACCCCAATGATTCTGCGAGTGGCGTCAGAAGCCTGTCTGCCTACCGTAAAACCGGACTGGTCTGGGTTGATTAATGATGGTAAAACAGTTAAAAGTCTGTGGGCGAGGATTTTGGCATAGAGCTTAACGTCAGTATTTAATAGTGAGATGGGGCGAAAGTTAGAAGGGACATCAGGGGGTTTGCCGGGTTTGGGTATAGTCACAACATAGGCGTTTAACATCTCAGGGGGGAGGCTGGCAGATGACATGGCCTGTGAGAACACCGAGCGTAAGGTAGGAGCAAGGAGAGTACCAAAGGTTCTGTAATAGTCGTTTGGTAGCCCATCAGGACCAGGAGATTTACCTAGGGGCATCTTGGCTATCGTTTTCAGAATTTCCCCAACTGTGATGGGGGCATTTAAGACCTCAAGTTGAGAAGGGGACAGGGTGGGTAGAGCTAGATCGGCCAAAAATGTTTGTATGTCCTGGTCTGTGGGCTGTGGGGTGTTAGCGTCATCTTTTAAGTTATATAAGGATGAGTAGTAGTCAGCAAATGAGTTGGCTATGTCGTTCGGGTCGTACATCTTGCTATCATTAGTCGGGTTGCGAATAAAGGGGATTTTCGTACGAGTCCTCTGGTCCTTAAGATGGCGAGCTAAAAATTTGCCAGCTTTGTTTCCAGAGGAGTAGTATGTCATCTTCAGGGCCTTAACAAATTTGTTGTGGGATTCTAGAAGTAGGCGTCTAAGGTCACATCTAAGCTTGACCAGTTTGGCTGACAGATCTGGGTCAGGTGAGGTCCTATTCTGTGTCTCTATGGATCTGATCTCCCGCAGGAGAAGGTCTACCTTCAGGGTCCTTTGGCGTTTCAATCTCGAGCTAGTTTGGAGTAGAACACCCCTAATGAAAGCTTTGTGGGCGAGCCATAGGACGGTCGGATCTGCAACCGAACCCTCGTTGATCTCAAAAAATTCAGTCAGCTGTTTGGTGATGTTATTTACCTGGTCTGGCATTTGAAACACTCCCGCATTGGCCCTCCACACACGAGTAGGGTTGGGGGTCAACTCCTCCGCCAGCACAATAGAGACAGGTGCGTGGTCTGACCACGAGATGTCGTGAATGGAGGAGGAGGAGACTACCCCAAGCAGGGACCTACCTACCAAGATCAGGTCGATACGAGAGTAAGTATTATGCCTTGCTGAATGGAAGGTGAAGTCTCGTTCATTAGAGTGTTGACACCTCCAGACATCATAGTAGTCCTCTCTCAGAAGGGCAGGGAAAAGCGTTGGAAGGGGACGTTTAGACTTTGAGGTTGTGTCAACACCGCAATCAACCGACATATTAAAGTCACCACATATGATAACCTCTCCTTTTTTAACAGAAGAAAGAACCTTGAACACCCTATTAACAAACCTGGCCTGGTGAACATTAGGGGCATACAGATTAACAATTGTATAAGAACGATTATTAAATTCACCTATAACAATCAAATATCTGCCAGCAGGATCAGAGATCACCTCCCCGAGTTTGAATATCACAGAGTCTCTGATAATGGTAATGACTCCTCTATGTTTCCTATTGGGGGCAGAGGCGAAGAATATGTGGGGGTAGTTCTTGTTTGTAAGAGAGGGGGCCTTAGAAGAGAGAAAATGGGATTCCTGTATACATAGAATGTCCGCCCGCAGTTTTTGGGCCTCCTTCCATAGTGCAGATCTTTTAACTGGGTGGTTCAGTCCGTGAACATTAAAAGAAACTATGTTGATCACCATTGTGTGTGGGGGGGATACAGAAACAGTACCTTAGATTGGAGAAGCACTTTAAGCTCAGTTGAAATCCGAGGTGTTGCTGGTCGAGGCAGAGGGCTTGACACATCCTGGTATGTGGGAGGTGGTCCATCTCTTGGCAGGGGGAGAAGGTTGACAAAAAAGAAAACAAAGAAAAAAAAAGAAAAAAAACGACAAGGTCACAAGAAAATAGAACAGTCATATAACACGTCGGCTCGAATAGAGCAAACCTGAGAAGTAAAAAGGGAGATTCATTTTCGAATCTGAGGGCAGCCATGCTGCTCATTTAACACGGAGGGGAAAGTGTCTTAGACAGTAGGTTCATGGTAGTTTGGTGATGTTTACGAAGCCGGAGCACCTAGGAGGACCGCTTCTTGCCCTTCTTTTTGTGGGTCACCATCTGCCAGGAATCCTGGGTGGCAATTTTTGAGGTCGTGGGCGGGTCCCCGTCCACCTTTTCAGGGACAATATTCCAGGATCGCAAGAGATCGATGCCTTCCGAGAGGGTGTTAATCACGGAGGTGTGGTTGTCTTTTGTGATTGTGAGTTTGGCAGGGTAGCCCCATCTATACACAATTTCATGGTTGCGTAGCGCTTTGGTAACTGGGAGAAGGGACCTGCGCCTCTGCATAGTAAATTGGGAAAGATCCGCGAACAACTGGATGGATGAGTATTGAGCTGGCGGGTCTTTTTTTTTTCTAAAGGACATCATAAAACGCTCCTTAATTTGGAAAAAATGCACCCTCATCAGAACATCCCTGGGTATGGTGTCAGGCAGGTATGACGGCTTAGGCAGGCGATGTATTCTATCAATTGCTAAGTCCGCATCAGATAGATCAGGGACAATCAGCTTCATAAGGTCCTGAGCATACTGCAGCAGTTGTTGGGGGAGGACAGATTCAGGGACACCACGGATTTTGACATTATTTCTCCTGGATCTGTCCTCCAGGTCTGAGACCTTTGCTTTGAGCCATGATATTTCATCAGCCTGCTCGTTATGGGCATCTACTAAGGAGTTGTGGGAAGAAGCAAACTCCCCCATTTTCTGTTCCACATGTTCCACTCTTCCCCCCAGCTCCTGTACATCCGCCTTGAACCCCCTCATGCAGTCCATCATGTCGGCGTGGAGGGAGCTGCGGAGGGACACTAACATATCCCTCAGCATGGTGTCAGACAGGGGTTTGTCAGCGGTGGGAAATAAGTTGATCGCCTCCGCCAGCTCCCTGGTGTCATTGAGGGAGTCTTGTGCACTGACCTGTGTGTTGCTCGTGCACTCGGGGGACAGCCGCGGCTTTGACTTGGCTGGGCTGCGTGACAGCGGGGTGGAGGCCTCCGGGGATCCGTGCGCCGCTCCCTGTTGAGGATTCGGACTGTTGGGGGATGAGCTGGAGCCGCTGGAGGAGGACGGCGAGGCGCCGCCGGCGCCATCTTGGATTAGGCCGCGAGGAGTCGGCGGGAAGAAGTGGGAAAGCTTCTGGATCTGGGGAGCTGTCTTCCTTTTGCGGGCCATCCCGAGGGTCTAGATGGTCCGGAGGAGCGATCCAGGTGGTTGTGAGTGGCGGAAGGTGCTTCGGCCCGTTGTTTCACCTACTGCTGGCACGGAGCTCTCTGCTCAGGCGTCCATGCAGGAGCTCGGTAGCCACGCCCCCCCCTGCTTCCTGTTTTTGACTGGTACCCTTCCCCACTTCCGGGAGAGGGTGCTGTTCCTTGGAAGTTTGGCCCTCCTCCACCGCCAGGCCATTCAGAAAGCACAGCTTGCTTTGCACATGTGCAGTAGGGAACCAACTGTGAAGCTTCACTGCCAGTTTCCCTTAACATGAACGGTGGCGGCAGCACCCAAGAACTGATCCAAAAATTGGCCGGGGTGCCGACATTGCGAGATCCCAGGACAGGTAAGTGTCGTAATAAAAAAAGTCAGCAGCTACAGTATATGTAGCTGCTGACCTTAATATTTTTCATGGGGGAGGGGGTTGGACCTCCTCTCTAATGAGTTTGCGTTGATCTCAGCATGCATGGAGCTCTTTGCACAAGCTGAAGTCAATGCAAACTCCGTAAACATTCCTCATTCAGTGAAAGTTCATGGACTGCGAAGTGCTCCATGCATGATGAGATCAATGCAAACTTTGCAGTCCATGAACTTTCACTGAATGAGGAATGTTTACTGAGTTTTCAGCACCAATCACTTTACTGCAACAAGATCTGTATATTAATTTCCATATTGAGCCCTTATATGTGATTGGCGGCTCGGCACACATTACAAAAGTTGTGCAGTCAGGAGCAGCGGGGGATTTGTTACCTCAAGGAGTGAGAGGAATCAGGGAGCACAGAGTGTACGGGGGAGGGGCAATGTATGACTGCATTGAGGAGGGTGGTAATGTATAACTGCATGGAGGAGGGTGGTAATGCATGACTGCATGGAGGAGGGTGGTAATGTATAACTGCATGGAGGAAAGAGGTAATGTAGGACTACATGGAGGGGGCAGTGTATATAAGAGCTTCAAATATATTTATATATATATGTGTGTGGGGGGGTTAGTGTATGGGGGAACACTGACTACTTGGAGAGCATTCTATGTATGGGGGGGAGGATGTCCATTTACCCAATCAGAGGGATATCCTGATTGGGTAAATCCTCTGGCTCTCATCCGAAGTTTAGATTTGCTGAATTCACAGGCTGCACCCGGTGCTGGGATCCTCTACGATTCTAGGCCATCCCGGCCCTCCCTGGAATAATTAGGAAGTTGATGATGATATTCTCCCCCTCCTCCTCGATAGACCCCGCCCCGGACTGGGGAGACCATACAGTGTAGAAAGCTGCATGGAGGAGGATAGGCAAAGCTTATGGCTCCACCTCCACCAGTGATATTGCACCCCCCGCCCCCCCTCGGACAAGCACGGCACACTGCCCTTAATATTATTTACAAGTGCAGTGCTAAAGCAAGCCAGCTGCTGTATTTGTGTGGGAGGCGGCCGTGAGAGCCGGGACTCGGAAAGACGGGTCTGGGGGGCTGTCACCAACACCTCTGCGCTCCCAGAACTCTCACCTCATAGGCATATAACATAAGCCTTAGATGTCAATCAGAAATGGAATCGGCAAACTTTCCTTCTAAGATCACAGCTGCGACTTCTCACAAAGGATTCCACCTCACATATAGGAAATTCCGTTCAACGTGCAAAGTAAACAAGCTTCTAATGGTGCATTATCACTTAAAACCATTTATTAAACGTAAAAGTGTCTGCTTACATATTCAAAATAAAGTAGCGATATGTGAAAGACCAAATATTGGCGTTTACACCGCCTCTCACAACACTTCCAGGCCACAATGTGCTACGGCCATACCCTACGCGTTACGTCACGTGACTTCCTCAGGGGAACCAGATTGGATCTTTGATGATTCTATTCATATTCTACAGACAGGAAGTGTATCTGACGCTGTTTTGTTGTAGATAAACATCAGAGAAGACATTAATGCGGCAGCCATTTTCCTATGGATGCGGAATCCTTGCAAGTAATAAAAGTATATATAGGGACTTTGTAGCCATTTTCTTAAAGTCCAAACTGTACCAATCTTTGTTCCAATCTGCATCAGACCAGCTTAAATCATGAAACAAAGAGATTAAAACTAAAAACTGAATAAATAATTTGTAAATCTTGAACGGACATCGATGAGAGGAAGCTTAATTGGATATCATAGAAATCTATAAAATATGTGTATATATGAAGGATATATTATTAAAATATTAAGAAATTATAATTAAAAATACATAGTTAAATGAGCATAGTCCTATTATCTGAATAAACCCAATGGAGGGACCAAGTGTAAGTAAAATATGGAGCGGGTCACTAAGCAATTAGATGGACACTGGAAATAAAGAGTGATGCTGCGTACACACAATCGTTTTTCGGGTTCTAAAAAAATGAAGTTTTTAAGGGTCTAGAAAAAACAATGTTTTTTTTCAACTGATCATTAAAACGACCTTGCCTACACACGATCGTGAAAAAAAAGCTCTAGCAAAGCGTGGTGACATACAACACGTACGACGGCACTATAAAGGGGAAGTTCTATGCGGATGGCGCCACCCTTTGGGCTGCTTTAGCTGATTTTGTGTTAGTAAAAGACGATTCACGCTTTTCTGTCTGTTACAGTGTGATGAATGCGAACGGTAGTTTTACCAGAACGAGCGCTCCCATCTCACAACTTGCTTCTGCGCATGCACGTTTTTTTCACGTCGTTGAAGCCCACACACGACCATTTTTTACAACCTTAAAAATGACAACGTTAAAAACGGTGTGAAAAAACATCAACATCCACCACTGGATGACGTCGAAGAAAGTGGAGGGCTTCTTCTTATCCCTGGACGCAGAGAAGGCGTTTGACAGGGTGGTGTGGGACTACATGTTTGCAGCCCTACTCAAGGTGGGTCTTCCCGCCCGTTTCCTGCAAATGATCAGAGCGCTCTATTCCACCCCCACGGCCAGGATTAGGGTCAATGGCCACCTGTCGGACGCCCTCTCTGTGCACAATGGCACCAGACAGGGCTGCCCCCTTTCACCCATACTCTTCGTCCTGACTCTGGAACCCTTCCTCCGCAGGTTGCGCGAGAACGTAGACATTAGGGGCGTACAAGTTAACCGCCAGCACCACAAAATTGCCGCATACGCGGACGACGTTTTATTGTTCCTGACGAACCCGCTTGTCACCCTGCCTAATCTTCTTCAGGACTTCCAGCTATTCAAAACACTTTCCAACCTCCAAATACATTTTTCCAAATCAACGGCCCTAAACGTCTCTCTGCCCCAATCCACGGTTGCCCTCTGTAAGCAGAATTTCCCTTTTAGATGGGAACCTCACGCCATCACTTACCTGGGTATCAAACTCCCCGCCCATCTCACCGACCTTTACGCCAAGAATTTTCTCCCTGCGCTCCAGACAATCAAGGGGGATCTGCTAGGCTGGAACCAGGGTAACTTCTCATGGTTCGGTAGGGCAGCAGTGCTAAAGATGAACGTGCTACCTAGACTATTATACCTGATGCAAGCAATACCGATCAAGATCCCCCCTGCCTTTTTCAGCTCCCTTAAGGCGGTCTGTAGGTCCTTCCTCTGGGCCAGTCACCCCGCTAGGTTGGGTTGGAATAGGCTTATCCTACCGAAAAGGAGGGGTGGTATTGGTCTCCCGGACTTGTCCTTGTACCACAAGGCCTGTCACCTTACTAGAATCATAGATTGGCACGTTCATGCACAGAGCAAAGCTTGGGTGGCGGTAGAAGGGGCTTTCTCTGGAATACCGGTCTCACACCTTCCGTGGATAAACCCCCGATCTCACACTAATCTCTGCTTGACTCACCCACTAATTGGCCCGACCATAGCCGTCTTCAAAGGGGTGTGTAAATCTCTCGGCACAATGCCCTCCCCGGGACCCATGACGCCCCTGGACCGCAACCCTGACTTCCCGGCGGGCATTAACATCCTTGGGGACTCTGGGAACCAAGATGATACGACGGTGCGAGCACATCAGTTTTTCGAGGGTGACGACCTACTGTCACACTCAGACATGATCTCCAAGTTCCCACGCCTCAACATACCGAGGTTCAAATTCTTCCAAATCCGACACTTCTTTCACAACGCCCCGTCGATCGCATCGTGGCATAGAGATCGCACACCCTTCGAACATCTCTGTAGTCAAACAGAACCACAAAAGCACATGATTGCGGCCCTCTATGCCCTACTCATCGCAAAGGCTAAACCTAATGCGGATATTCATCGGTTATGGGACGCAGATCTCTCCGTCACTCTGACGGACGACGACTGGGAATCGGTCTGGCTACACGCCCACAAGGGCTCTATTAACGTATCTGCCCAAGAAAACCAGTTCAAACTCTATTCCCGTTGGTATAGGACCCCGGACAAAATACACAAAATCTACCCTGCTGTTCCATCCACTTGCTGGAGGTGTGGCGCGGATATAGGGACCTTTCTCCATGTCTGGTGGGACTGCCCGGCGGTCCAGCCATTCTGGACAGAGGTACATTCCCTCATCTCCCGCATCACCTCGTACACACCCGACTTCACTCCAGCACAGTATCTACTCCACCACACGTCCATACCACACTCAGCGTATCGTAAATCCCTGACACTGCACCTTATAAACGCAGCCACGCAATGCGTCCCAGTCCACTGGAGGGTCGCGACCCCCCCACCGTCGCAGAATGGCATTCCAGGGTAAACAAAATTGAGGAGATGGAAAAAATAATCCACCAATCCAGAGACATGCACGACAAATTTAGGAACACATGGGCCTGTTGGACGCAATATAGGGAAACCCTGTCCCCCGAGAACCCACTCTCCACTCCTTCATCACCGACGGCGGAGGGCGAAGGTCCCTGATCCACACAATTACAGCCATCACTCCCCCCCCTCCTTACCTCATTCCCCCCCCTCACCCTCTTTTCCGGCAGGACAACCCCCTCCCCAAATAGATTACAAGGCTGGTTTTATCCCATGATACTCGTTCAAACTGAATGACGCTTCCCCTACACCTTGATTCCCGAGAAGATTAGGCTTGATCTGGTCATACGACCACTACCCCATCCCTTGCCCCGCCTAGCTACACCACAGACCCTCTCCAGGCTAGCGGGGTTGCACTCACTTTCAGACACCATCTAGCCCCATCTGGACCCCTACCGCTTTGCATTTTGTTGTCCCCTCCTGCCCACAGTATGCTCCCTTATGGGGTGGGTAGTTGAGGGGTCGTACCCCCTTAGCTCGCGGCGGTACGGTGCCACTGGAGGCTGGTCTGGGCTACCCTCAACCTCTACCCCTCTTTCTGTTATACAGCCCTCACTGGTTGAGAAGGGAACCCTACGGTCTGGACTTAGACCAGTGCCCATTGCGCTTTCTCCGATGGACGAGATGTTATTGTGTTTATAGCTGCCTGTATCATCGCCTTCTGTATATGTTACAGTCGAACGTACTGCCATTATTCCTGTATCTGTTGTAAAATCTTAATAAAATATTTGAAACAAAAAAAAAAAATAGAGCATGTTCGAAAAAAAATTTGCCCACTTTTTAGATCGTGAAAAATGCTCTGAAGTCCACACACAATCGTTTTTAATGACATTTAAAAAAAACATATTTTTTTTAGAACCTGAAAAATGGTCGTGTGTAGAGGGCAGGAGGCTTACAAAGGCCCCCACATACATTATTTTATATCATGACAATTAAAGCGAAAATGTAATATATTAGGGAGTTACATAGTTACATAGTTACATAGTTACATAGTTAGTCAGGTTGAAAAAAGACACAAGTCCATCCAGTTCAACCACAAAAAGTTAGATTTACATGCAACAGTGGTGGTGGTTTGGGGGTTCCATCCAATGCAGCTGTGGTGATGGTGGGGGGTTCAGTCAGAGGCAGCGGTGGTGGTGGGGGGGTTCAGTCAGAGGCAGTGGTGATAGTGGTGATGGGGGGGTTCAGACAGAGGCAGGGAGGGTCAGAAGGGAACACACCAGGGAGGGGTCAGAAGGGTATACACCAGGGAGGGGTCAGAAGGGTATACACCAGGGAGGGGTCAGGAGGGTACTAGGAAGGGTCAGAAGGGTACTAGGAAGGGTCAGGAGGGTATACACCAGGGAGGGTCAGGAGGGAATACACCAGGGAGGGGTCAGGAGGGTACTAGGAGAGGTTCACGAGGGTATACACCAGGGAGGGGGTCAGGAGGGTATACAACATGGAGGGGGTCAGGAGGGTATACACCAGGGAGGGGGTCAGGAAGGTACTAGGAAGGGGTCAGGAGGGTATACACCGGGGGGGATCAGGAGGGTATACACCAGGGGGGATCAGGAGGGTATACACCAGGGAGGGTCAGGAGGTTATACACCAGGGAGGGTATACACCAGGGGGGGTTGTCAGGGTGGAAGTAGGAAGGGTCAGGAGGGTATACACCAGGGGGGGAGATCAGGAGGGTATACACCAGGGGGGGTCAGGAGGGTATACACCAGGGAGGGTCAGAAGGGTATACACTGGGGGGGGGGGGTCAGGAGGGTACTAGGAAGGGTCAGGAAGGTATACACCAGGGGGCAGTGAAAACCTGGAGATAGCTGACAATTGGGCTTAATGATTGTCACTAACAGGCAGCACTTCCATGGTAAACTGCAGTAATCCAGCAGATTTAGCATAGAGGTGCTACACGAGGTATGGCAAGATGATTTTACCTCCACACACACTGGCTACATATTGAGGGAAGAAACGGCAGAGATGCAGGGCGGGCGGTGAGAGATGATGTCATCTCTCTGCCCCCCCCCCCCCCCCCGGCTCGCCTGCTCGTTAATTGGCCAGCACTCACCAAGCCAAACAGCTGCCCAGCATGCTCTATCACCGGACACCCATCAGCCGCAGCGGAGCCGCGCACTCTGTCACCTGCCCACCGAGCCGTCCGCTCCCGAGGACCAGCTGCCCGCAGCGCAGCCCGCTCGCTTTCCCCGCCCGTGGAGCGCTCTGTCACCCGCCCACAGCACTCGCCCGAAGCGGACAGGCTGGCTTGCGGGCGGCAGTTCTGCCACTGCTCATGAGCGGCAGTTTGCCGCTCCCCTGAAAGTGCCACTTGGGACCCACGGTACCACTGGGTCCCATGGTGGGGCCGGCCCTGGATCAAACTCAACATTTAGTCCATCTGGGACGAGAGTTCTCATTTTATGTATCCATTTTGATTCTTTTTGGCTCAAAGATCTAATTTTATGATTACCTCTCCAGGGTTTAACCACGTAAGCCCCAGAAGGATTTGCCCCCTTCCTGACCAGAGCACTTTTTGCGATTCGGCACTGTGTCGCTTTAACTGACAATTGCACGTGCGACGTGGCTCCCAAACAAAATTTACGTCATTTTTTTCCCCACAAATAGAGATTTCTTTTGGTGGTATTTGATCACCTCTGCTTTTTTTTTTTTGTGTTTGATATTTTTTATTGAAAATTTGCAATAATACAAAATGAGGCAAACAATGTCCAGAGCAAACGAGTGACAACAAATTACACTGACCAAGAGTACACGACAGAGTAGGTAATTCAGTGTCTTACAAGAAAACTAGGGGTCTCCGCCCCATTCGCCCCCCGTACCCCGTCAGGGATCAAGCTGTGCAGGAGGCGTCTGGGCCGGGCCACCCCCAGAACAACAAGCGCTTCAAAGCGAACATCTAAGGTATGGTCAGGTAAACAGATAGTTGTAGAGCAGAGGTCTGGATCAGGAGAAGAAAAAGCTCAAGGGTTGTATGAACCTGAGAGCCAGGAAAGAGGAGAAAACCCAAACCCTTTCTGTTTCTAGAGAATGATGTAGGAAAGACCCACAATACGTAAAATAGATAAAAGAACTTTAACTTAGGAACAAGCTAAAAAGTACCCATAGGGGTTCAGGTCTGCATCAAGTGCTGGAGTAAATTAACAATTAGAAGAAAAGAATTAGAACAGCAAAGAGAAGAGGGTGGGGAGAACAGAAAAGGAAGAGAAGGATGAGAAGGGTAGGAGAATCTCTTGCTTGTGTCAGAACAGGATCAAAGGAGGACTCCGAAATGTGTGGTCCAGGGTTCCCAGATGAGTTTAAATTTGTCAACTGTGTCGAGGATAATGTTGGAGATCCTCTCATTAGACATTATCCATGAGATTTTTATTTTGGCCAGTTGAAAGGAAACTGACGAGGACTTCCAGACCCTGGTAATAGTCATCTTGGCACCCATTAGAATGAAGTGTATCAGAGTCTTAGTCTTGGGGGTTTTAGGAATCAGTTTGTTGAGTAAAGCGATAGCAGGATCTCGAGCTTCCCCTATTCCCAGGTTGAAAATTTTGTTCCAAAAAGATCTGATTCTAGGACATTCCCACAAAATGTGGAGGAGGGTGCCCATATGGCCACATCCCCTAAAACAAAGAGGGGAGGATTGTGGGTAAAATTTTGCAAGGCGGGTAGGTACTAGGTACCAGCGGGTCATGATTTTGAGACTCGCTTCCGCTAGTGAAACATTCAAAATGCCCTTATAAGATCGGGCAAAGTTAGAGTGCCAAGATTTCAATCAAGATCAAGGTCCTGGTCCCAACTCTTCATAAAAGGCGCTTTCTCTAAAGGCTCGGCTAAAGCTGAGTAAATGAGAGAGATACCACTCTCGTTTCCATGGCTGAGGAGCACCAATGCTCATAAGGGGTGACTGAGAGTGGGCTTACGCTATTTTTCCAAATCTGGTTTAGGAAATGAGAAAGTTGGTAGAACCGGAATTTCTCGGAGGGGGCATTTTGAGTTTAGAAATGCAGTAGCCTAGGGTGAGGGGTCCATTTGAGTTAAAAAAGTGACCAATTCTGTATAGGCTTTTGTCAAGCCACCACTTTAAGGCTTTAATATCTAACCCTGGAGGAAACCGGGGGTTGTGAAAGATGTGGGCAAGTGGGTGCCAGTAAGATGTCAGGGTTTTCAGTTTGTGCAGAGAGTCACATAATGTCATGGAATGGGACAATGTGGGAGCTAGGATCGGGGGTCGGCGTTTGGGATGGCTCCAGAGCAAGAAGTCCAAAGTAAAACCTGGGGTCGCTTCTCTTTCCATGTTTACCCAGTCAGGTTTAGGCCCTTTCAGGTAAATTATCGAGAACTGACTAAGTTGGGCCAACCCGATAATACCACCACAGATTGGGTAAGCCCAGGCCTCCTTTCAATCTGGGTCTAAAAAGGACGGTCTTCGATAAACGGTGTCCCTTTTTGTCCCAAATGAAGCGGATGATTGCCGTTTGTAAAGTGCTAATGTATGTTTTAGTGACTGGTATAGGAAGGGAGCGGAAAAGGTACATAATTCTGGGTAGAAGGGTCATCTTGACTGCATATATTCGGCCGAGCCAAGACAATTTGTATAGGGACCATTGGTGGAGGTCTTCTGTAAGCTTTTTAACCATAGGAGGGTAGTTATGTTTGTGGAGTAGTTCAATTCGAGAGGTGAGGTTGATACCTAAGTAAGGTATGGATGTGGAATTCCAGGAGAAGGGCAAGTGGCATTTCAGTCTATCTACCAGGTCTTGGGGAGTTGAGATATTGAGGGCCACTGATTTAGTCATATTAACTGTGAGGCCAGAGACGCTGCTGAAGTCTTAAAAGCGGAGTTCCGGCCACAATTTCACTTTTTAAAAATAAATACCCCTGTAATACACAAGCTTAATGTATTCTAGTAAAGTTGGTCTGTAAACTAAGGTCCGTTTTGTTAGGTTGTTACAGCATTTAGACACTTTATAAAATAGAAATTGACTGGGGCCATCTTAAGTGTGGGCATCATGAAGCCAGACTGTATGACTTCCTGGATTTCAGCCTTGCAGATCTCGCACATGCTCAGTGCTTCACAAGCAGTGTCAGATCAGGTTTCAGCACCTGTGCTGTCCAAGTCACATGATTCTTTGAGACTGGGGAGTGCACAGACTCCTGGAAAGTTACACCCACTACATTCCCAGGAGTCTGTGCGGTGAAGCTTAAGCACCTAGGTGCAGGAAGTGGGAAGATTAACTATGCTGCCTAGCACCAACACTTTGAAGGCATCTAAAAAAAAAAAAATGTTGTAAAGGGCTAATGACATTTTTTTAAAACTACTGATGTAATGTTATACTTATGGGTGGAACTCCACTTTAAGAAGTTGGACCACATTAGGGGTTGGGATAAGGGGGGATGTAATGAGGAGGAGTATGTCATCCGCAAACAAGGCGCATTTGTGCGTTGATTGACCACAGCGGACCCCCTGGATGTCCGGGTGGAGTCTGATCGCAATAGCCAGGGTCTCAATGGCTACCGCGAACAGGAGGGAGGATAGGGGATAACCCGGCCTCGTACCCTTCCTGATGGGGAATTGTTCTGATAAATGGCCCTGGAGTCTAACCTGTGCTTTGGGTTGGGAGTATAGAGCCTCCAACGTTTTAATGAAGTTGGGACCGAAGCCCCATTTCTGGAGCATAGCGAAAAGATAGGGCCAAGCAACCGTATCTAACGCCTTTTGGAGGTCAATGGAAAGCAAGTAGCCTTCCTGGGGGGGCCCGCCGTCCCAACCCGACCTAATAAGGGAAATAGTGTCCACTGCTCTCCGGATCTGGTCTGGCCCCTGCCTCCCTGGGATAAAACCCACTTGGTCCTTGTGGATATACGATCCAATAAAAGATGCTAGTCTATTCGCTAAAATCTTTGTCATTATCTTCAAGACGTTGTTGATTAAAGAGATTGGTCTGTAATTACTGACTTCGCTAGTGTCCTTGCCTGGTTTGGGAATTACTGATATATAAGCTAAGTTCGCTGTTGGATCGAGAGGGGAGTCTTTACGTAATGAGTTGAAAAATCAGGCTAGATAGGGAGAGATAGCTAAATTCATGTAGGGCGTCCTACCTTTGCGGTGGCGCAGCGTATCGTTTTTACACTACGCCACCGTAAGTTAGCGAGGCAAGTACATGATTCTCAAAGTACTTGCCTGCTAAGTTACGGTGGCGTAACGTAAATAGGGCGGGCGTAAGGGCGGCTAATTCAAATTTGGCTGAGGGGGCGTGTTTTATGTTAATGGGGCTTGACCTGACGTGATTGACGTTTTTTTGGAACGGCGCATGCGCCGTCCGCCTACATATCCCAGTGTGCATTGCGGCAACGTACGCCGCACGGGCCTATTGATTTCGACTTGGACGTAAATTACGTAAATCCCTATTCACGGACGACTTACGCAAATGACTTAAAATTTTCGAATTTCGAAGCGGGAACGGCGGCCATACTTTAACATTACTATTCCAACTATTTGATGGAATAACTTTAGGCCTGATAAAGCGTTACGTAAACGGCGTATCTGTACTGAGTCGGCTGGGCGTACATTCGTGAATAGGCGTATCTAGTGATTTACATATTCTACGCCGACCGCAATGGAAGCGCCACCTAGCGGCCAGCCTAAATATTGCACCCTAAGATAGGACGGCGCAAGCCGTCGTATCTTAGATAGGTTTAAGTGTATCTCTGTTTGAGAATACACTTAAACTTAGGTGGGCACAGATTCCAAGTTAGGTCGGCGTATCTACTGATACACCGACCTAACACTACCTGAATCTAGCTAAAAGTATCTCTGCAAAGGTCTTATAATAATGGGTTGAGAATCCGTCGGGGCATGGGGCAGAGTCCTTTTTAAGATCCTTGATGACTTCACGAATCTCAGCTTCTTGGAATGGTGAGTCTAAGATAGAACGGTGGGAGTCTGAAAGTCTCGGGAGTGGGACGTTCTGCAGAAAAGTGTCAAGGTTGTTGTGGGAGGTTTGATTGTCGGTTGAGAATAGTGTTGAGCAGAATAAGCCATATTCGATTTTGCGATATATCTCGAATATATAGTCGAATATTCGAGATATATTCGCTAAATTCGAATATTCGTGATATTTTATCGAAATGAAATGATTGCGAATTTTCGCTATTGCGAATGCGAAAATAATTGCGAATTTTCGATAACTGCGGTAGGAGCACTCTGATTGGCTCAGAATATTCGTGATATTTTATCGAAATTTCGCAATATTGCGAATTCGATATTGATGGCGAAATTTCGACAACAGCGCTAGGAGCACTCTGATTGGCTCAGAATATTCGTGATATTTTATCGAAATTTCGCAATATTGCGAATGCGATATTGATGGCGAAATTTCGACAAAAGCGCTAGGAGCACTCTGATTGGCTCAGAATATTCGTGATATTTTACAATACAAAATAATTGCGAATATTCGGCAAATGCGGAAGGAGCACTCTGATTGGCTCAGAATATTCTTGATATTTTACAATACAAAATAATTGCGAATATTCGGCAAATGCGGAAGGAGCACTCTGATTGGCTCAGAATATTCTTGATATTTTACAATACAAAATAATTGCGAATATTCGGCAAATGCGGAAGGAGCACTCTGATTGGCTCAGAATATTCGTGATATTTTACAATAGAAAATAAAAAGTGTTTTGCATTGGTGGTGATTCTTTACTCTATCCATCTGTCACAGCCATTTGTCAATCAAACACCTTGAAGATTGAACACGTTCATGCTGCATGCTTTGGACTTTTTTTCACTTCACATATCAAAGACATTTTTATGAAAGATTATTTTTCTATTATTGGGACTATATTTCTTTATATATTTGTTTCACTGTGTATTTCACAAGTTATTTGCGCTTGCTTATTTTATAATTTGCCCACATGTCTTGTCACTAGACATATTTTTTATTCTTGCAGAGCGACTCCATTTTCTGTCTTGTATTAATTTATGTTGTATAACATTTTTGAGTTGCTGCTGTATTCTCCCCTTTTTTTAAGGTATGCGCAATTTTTTCCTTCTTACAAAAAAAAATATCAAACATACAAATATTCATAACAGAAACATACACAAAGCCCCCCCCTTTTGCATCAGAGACAATCAGAGTTCTCCTACCACAGTTATCGAAAATTCGCAATCATTTTCGCATTCGCATTAGCGAAAATTCGCAATTTTTTTTCTTTTTATATTCGGCAACATAAAAGGATCGCCTCAGCTTAGCTACTCGGCCCAGGGTCTCTAATCATACCAGCAATGCTTTTAGACGTCGATAGGATGTGATCTGTTTTAAAAATAAAATTGAAAAAATGAGAATATTCGGAATTGCGAATATTCACCGCGAAATTCGAAATATATCGCGAATACTCGAATATGCCATATTCGAGCCGAATATTCGCAATACGAATATTCGTGAGCAACACTAGTTGAGAACAGGGTGAAGTAGAAGGACTGGAAGCTTCAAGTATCTTTTTGGGGTTCTGAGTCTGAGTCAGAGGATTTAATCTTTGGAAGGGCAAATGTCTGGTGCTTGGGGGTGAGTTTAGCCGCCAGCTGTGGGCTGAACTTGTCCGCCCGCATGTAGTGTTTGCTACTTATCCAGCGCAGATGTTTATCCGCCGTGGAAGTGAGTGCCATATTGAGCGCTAACCTGGTAGATTCAAGTTTGGCTAGGGAAGCATGTGAGGGATTCTGTTTGTGATTCGCACTAAGAATTTTGAATTCTTTTTCAAGGTTCATGATGTCTGCTTTTCGTTCACGCTTCAGCTGCGATGAGAGTTGAATGATTTTCCCCCTCATCACCGCTTTGTGGGCTCCCCATAGAGAGCTAGGGGTGATATCTTCCATATTGTTATTCCTAAAGTATTCCCAAATCTTCTTTTCCAACATAGTGCAGTGCACCGGGTTGGAAAGGATTGTTGCGTTTAATCGTCCATAAGTCTTATGCGGTGCTGAATAATGCGTGTAATATTTCGCCGAAGGGTTGAGTTCCCTCCAGGTGTCAATGAGGCCTAGAGAGTGGAGGAGGCGTGCGATGTGGAGGCTCTGCTTAGGTGGTCTTTTAAGGTGGGGGATCCCGTGGGCTGATTTATCCAGGATATGGTCAAAGGTGATATTGGAATCACCGCTTAAAATTACTCTTCCCTCAAAAAGAGGTCAGAGGGTGTTGAGCATTGAGGAGAATAAATTAGCTTGGCCCCGGTTTGGGGCATAATAGGATACTATGGTGTATACACTCCCTTCTATCGAGCCTTTGACTAGGATGTAACGCCCTTCCTTGTCTGTGACTGTCAGAGAATGAATGAAATGGGACCTTTTAGAGAAAAGTACTGCTACTCCCCTCTTTTTAGCATTTGAATTTGCCAGAAAAAAGGTGGGATACCCACGGTGGAGAAAGGAGGGAGTGTAGCTGCTGGGGAAGTGAGTTTCCTGGAGGAGGAGTATGTCAAGGCCCCTTGAATTATAGCTCTGGAAGGCTTTATGTATTTTAATGGCAGAATTTAGGCCTTGGGTATTATGCAAAGCTATCCTTAGGGCTGCCTGCAGGGGGGATGAATCAGCCATGGACAAGAGAGGGTGAGCGCGAGCATACAAGAGACGGGCCTACCTTGATCCTTGAGGGACAAGAATTGGGTCAAGAAGGTCCGGACAAGATCCTCAACTGAATTCTCGGGAAAAGGGCAGCCTTCCGTGTAGGATCCTGGAAAAAAAAAAAGGAGTAAATAAAACTCAAACATGGAGAAGAGGAGAGAAGAGCAGATGGGAGTGAAAAGGAAAAGGAGTCCTAGGCAAGAAAGACTAGGAAGGTGTATATACGGGACTGGCCGGCCAAGTCCTGTACTGAGGCCCAAAAAGAGATTGGGCTCAGAAAAGTAACAACCTCTAGAGGGTTGTTATCCTGAAGTCACAAGAGAAGCGAGCTCCTCCCTGTCACAACAGATGCAGTGGCATGCATGTCCGCCCCAGCCGCTCGGTCCCCAGAAAAATAACTAAACAGTAGACCTCGAGGCATAGGAGCTAATAGTTAAACGGAACAAAACAGTACACAGTAATTATGGCTGAAACATAGACATTGAGGTAAACAGAGAATACAGTGTCTAACAGACTCTGGTGCTGCACAAGAAGGGGGAGGATAGGAAAGGAGGGGGAGAAATGTAGGGGAGGGAATGGGGAAAGAAATCACACCAAGTACAAAACAATTAGCTAATATGAGCTACGTAGAAAAGGTACAATTAAGAGGGGTTAGAAGGTTAATAAAAACAACAACAACAAAAAAATACCTTTTAAAAATGAATATATCTGTGTATATATATATATATATATATATATATATATATATATATATATATATATATATATATATATACCTACATACACTTGTACAAAAAAAAGGGGGGGGGATATATAGATGAGTCCAAATAAGAATAAAAATAGGAGTAAAATTAAAAACAAAAAGGACAGTACTTATGAGGAGATTTTCCTGAAGTCTTCAGGGGAGGAGCGGAGCGAATGTGATGGGTAAAACACAGTTCGGAACTACTAGTGTAACCCAAAAAAAAACCTGGCGGGTATAGTGAAAAGCACTATACAGTCGGGGGGTAAAACACCCGAAAAAGGTACCATGATCCCAGAGGGATGGTTGGAGGGGTGTAGATTCATCTTGGGGAACGAGAGTCTCGGTGTCTCTTTGATTGCTGCTTGTTCCACAGCGGAGTAATGGGGCTGCCTGGAGGAGGCCTCTCAGAAGAGCTTGGTCGAAGAGAGGACTCTTGGGGGGGCAATTCTTGGGTGAGGAATCCAAGTCGCAGGAGCAGACGTTCGCTATCTTGGAAATTTGAGAAACCGTACGACTTGTCCTTGTACTGGAACTGGAGGCGAAACGGGAAGGACCATCTGTACTTAATGGATTTATGTGTAAGGACCTCCAGAAGGGGCTTCAGGGTCCTCCTCTTCTGAATTGTGATCGGAGAGATATCTGCAAAGATCTGTATTTTGTTTCCTTGTATGGTGAGGTCATCAAGATTGCGGGATCTTTTCATGATTTCCTCCTTTATGCTATAGTAGTGGGGCTTAACCACTACATCCCTTGGGAGCCCGTCTTGGCGGAGGGGCTGTAGAGCTCTGTGGGCCCTATCTAGCTAAAGTTTGTGGTCTGAAATGTCTGGGATTACATTTTTAATGAAGAGTCTTACTGTGTCTGGAATATTCGTGACCTCTTCAGGGATTTTGGTTGGTGCAGGCTGCGGCGTTATCTCTGGCCTGTTTAATGACTTCTATGCGGCCCCGAGGCTTTGCAGGTCCGCTTTGATAGAAGAGGTAATCTGCGATGCAGTTTGCATCAAAACCACTGCTAGCATGTCAGAGAAGCAGTTTAGAAGTTGGGCCATGTCATTCTGGTGAGTTTGAAGGTAGGGGGAGGACAGCTGGAAGCCAGCGTGGCTTAAGGGAGATTGCAGCATGGGGGTGTTCATGATGTATGCCATCGAGGCTGGAGAGGCCGAGTGAAGAGGTGCATTACTCACAGGAGTTGCCAGCAGAGGAATAGCATTCTGGATCGGAGATGGGGGGTCCGAAATGGACTCCTGGGCTCCTGTGTCACCGCATGGAGTGGCTGCAGCCGCCATCTTGGAGGCTGTGGGGGCCATTAGGCCAAAGTCGAGCTGCCGGCTGATTCCCCTCTTGTCCCCGGGGTGGGGGTCTGCCTCGGCGATAGTCCGCTATCGGTGGCTGTCCTGGGGACCTCGTAAGGCTGGAGCGGCTCGGAGCTCCCGGTCAGAGCGTTTTCCCGGAAGTCCCGCGCATGCGCACTCTCCGCTTTCTTTTTTTTGGCGCTATAAACAAAAAAAGAGCGACAATTTTGAAAAAAAAGTAATATTTTTTTACTTTTTGCTATAATAAATATGCCGGGCCATATTCTCATAGAAGTTACAATGGAGTATCTCAGGATACTCCATCGTAACTCCCTTTTTTGGCCCGGGTATCTATGCGACTGATTCTTAGAATCATTTTCGCATAGATACACTTAAGGGCCCAGATTCACGAAGCAGATACGACGATGTATCTCGAGATACGCGGCGTAAGTGTAGATGTGCGCCGTCGTATCGATGCGCGGTACCCACAGAAGCACATACACGTGAACTTAGGCTTCACCCGTCCAACGCAACTGTCCTCCGCCGGCGAAACTTAGGCGCATATTTAGGCTAGGCGTATTCTTCGTTCCCATTGATTAGCTATTCAAATATGCAAATGAGGGCGAAATGCCGATTCACATGCGTACGATTGTCCGTCGTAGGCTACGCGCGGGGCGCGTAAGCTGCTAGCCCGATCTAAAGTTACCCTTCATAAAAGCAGGGGTAACTTTGCAACGGACTTGCACAGGTCAGCTGGAGAGCAGCAACGTGACAGAGGAGCTGAGCAACAACACTTGCAGGACAACACATCTGTGTGCCAACATGTCAGGGGCAGCCGTGGTCATAGTACTACGGCGTCTACGCGCACGCAGGAGGAGGAGGGCACAGGAGAGGGTACCCCGAGATCGCATGGACCTCTTTGGCATGGTTGAATCGGAGGTGTTTCGCTTGTTGAGATTTGACACTGAAGCCATCATGGAAATAGTACGATCCCTGCAGGATGACCTCACCAACCCAACACATCGATCACAAGCAGTGCCGCCACTGCTCAAGGTCATGGCAACCCTGCATTTTTTTGCCAGTGGATCATTTCAAAGAACCAGTGGAAATTTGGCTGGGATGTCCCAATCCACAATGAGTAGGTGCGTGCACCAAGTTGTACCCGCTATCCTGAGACGGATGTCCCACCACATTGTGAGACCCACCCAGGAGGTCCAGCAGGCAAAGGCAAGAACCGATTTCTATAAAATAGCCAGATTTCCACGCACTGTGGGGGCCATTGATTGTTCTCATGTGGCACTCCAGCCCCCCCGTGACGCTGAGCATATGTACCGTAACAGGAAGAATTGGCATTCCATTAATGTACAAGTAATAACCGATGCTCAAGGCCTCATATGGCACGTATGTGCTAAACACCCTGGGGCCACCCATGACAGCTTTATCTACCGGCAAAGCGACATCCCAAGACAATTTGAAGAGAACGTGTATGGGGACAGCTGGCTGGTTGGTGAGTGACATGGGTGTCAGGTATGACTGTCCCCCCCCCATGATGCAGACATCACGAGGGGCACATGCATGACTAACATCCTCCTGTCTTTTCCCTTACAGGTGACTCTGGATATGCCCTGGGACCCCACCTGATGACCCCATTCCGGAACCCACAAACACCAGGAGAAAGAAGCTACAATGAGGCTCATATACGTACCCGGGGAGTGGTGGAGCGCACGTTTGGCCTCCTGAAGTCAAGGTTCCGATGCCTAGATAGGTCTGGGGGTACACTGTTGTATGCCCCAGACTTTGTGTGCCAGATTATCGGTGCATGTTGCATTTTGCACAATTTCGCAATGAGAAGGGGCCTGCAGATTGAAGTCCGTCATGACCTGACCCCCGAACCAGACATTCCCCCCCCACCCGAGGGTCCCCCGTCTGCTGAGGGAAGAGCAGTCAGGAGATGCCTCGTGGTAGGCTTATTTTCACGTTCAACAAGCACATGAAACATGTCACAATGAGAATGCACGCATGCACCCCACTGTGGTCCCTAACACACACCCCCCCCCCAAACACCAATAAATTGGATTAGACCGAAGTACACCGTGCGGTACTTGGGAGCAGCAACGCCACGTCAAGGCTCCAATTATGTTGCTGTATGTTTTTCCGAAAATATTTGTCAATATATCTATCCCAAATAATAATAAAATAAATACAACTCCAAACGAGTATCATAATAACAAAATATCACTCATATCATGAGTATCAATTAATAACCAAAAATCAAATAGAATATAAAAATAACATATTCTAAATGGCACTCATCTGGCCCGACGTGTACTACGCCTAGTGCCAAGGCTCCGTGCCCTCTGTTGCCTGGGGGCAGCCGCGGGTGGGGGGGGTGGGTCATTGGGAGGAGGAACATCCCCCGGTCTCTCCCTGGCTGCCTGGATACCCTCTAAAGCCAGGGCTATGCGGGTGAGGACCGCAGTGGTCTGATTCCCCACCGCCTCAATGGCTGCTGTATTGGCCTGTATGGCCACTCCCAGACTCCTGACCTCTGCCACAAGGCCTGAATTAGTGTCATCCAGGTCCCTAACGCAGGTCACCAACGCAGTGCTGTTGGCACTGACCTCCTGCACATTTTCACTAATGGTGGCAGTGAAAGCAGCCTGGGTCTGCTGCATGGAGGCCAGGCTGGCTGCCACCCGGCGCATATCACATGCAACAGAACCCACATGTTGGGTCTGCCTGGCCAGGTCCATAGCCAAAGTGGCTTCTAAGGCATCAGGATCACCCCTCGTCTTCCTTATTGCCTTCCTGGGTGCAGGTGAGGCTTGGGGACGAATGTATGGGGAGGACCCTGAGGGAACTTCCCTTAGGGAGGATGGGCTTCCCAAAAGGTCGGAGGCCCTTAGGGGGCTTCCCAAAAGGGTGGAGGCCCTTGGGGGGGTTACAATAAAGTTTGAGTCCCTTGGGGGGGTATCCCCTATGGAGGTATGGGAGGGTCCAGCGACGGTGGTCTCATCCCCCAGATATATGCCATCATCCAGGTGCCCGTGCTCCTCCTCCACTTCCTCTAATGGAGAGGTGTGGACACTGGTATCCTGGGATGGGCTTGGTTGGCCAGCAGCCGAGGATGGGCCCGCTTCATCCTGCATATCTGTGGATGACACAAAACAGTAATATGTTGGTGGACCCACACACTTGTCACATATTCACTACCCCCCCCCCCCCCACATGCTATACACCAGATTAAAGAAAAAACACACTCACCTGTCCTCAAGGGCTGATCAACTGACTCGAAGCCCTCCAGGCCCTCCACCTGCTCCTTCTCCAGGCACCTGGCAATGACCTCCTCATCAGGTGTCAGTCTTAGTTTCAGGGCTGGTCCACCTCCGGTGCCCCTACTGTGTTTTTTTATCTTGGCCACCTTCTCCTTCACAAGACGCCGCAGGTCGTTGATCTTCTTGGCGATCTTGTCTGGGGTCCGGTTGGCATAGCCAAGGGCACTCACCTCCGCTGCAATCTGTGCCAAGATTTGATCCTTACGGACCTTGCTGGTCGAGCCACTTTCCTTGCCGTGGAGGAACTTGTTATACTTCCTCATGGCATCTATAATCACCGCCTTCTCCTCAATAAGAAAGTTTTTTTCCCTCCTATCTTTCGTGCCAGCCTCAGACATCTTTTTTGATCTGAACAAAGCAAAAGTAGCCACACCAAACGACCAAAACCAGCAGGTGTACTTTTGCACTTGACTGGCGCATGTCCGTGCGGATTTATGCCCTGGGCGGAAACGGTGGGCTGGGTTATCGTGGGGGGGAATACGATCGGCGAATTGGGGCGCATGCGCAGTGGGACGCGGGGGATGCGATCACGTGACGGCGCATGCGCCGTTCGTTCGGACCTTAATTTGCATGGGGTCACGATTCATTTAAATGGATCACGCCCACCTCCTTCCCAATTTGAATTACGTCGGGTTACGCCATCAAAATTACATTACGATGGCGCATCGCAGCGCGCATTTGCTTGCTGAATAGGCTGCTTGCCTCTCTAAGTTTCGACGGTCTAGTGTATCTGCATTGCGATACGCCCGCCTATTGATGCGCTGAGCTTCGTGAATCTGGGCCAAGATCCGCCATCTGTAAGTCACTTACACTGGCGGATCTTAAATGTAATGACGCCGGCCGCCGCTAGATGGCATTTACGTGAAGGACTCATTTGCGTATGCAAATGATCCTTCTACGCCGATTCCCAAACGAGTTCGCGTCGCGTAACCGTCGCTAACGTCGTTTGCGTAAGCGGAAATTTAGTCCTGCTATATGAGGAGTAAATTTCCGCAAGTCCCACGTAGGCCATGTCACGGATGGCGTCGGGTCCGCGTCGTGTTTTTTCGTCGGGTACGTCGTTTCCGTAAGTCGTTCTTGAATACGACTTTACGTCAATGACGCACACGTCGGCGTTATTGACGTTTTCCGCCGAGAACTGGAGCATGCGCACTGGGCTTTTTGAAGCCCGGCGCATGCGCAGTTCATTAGAATCGGGGGCGCGCTTAATTTGAATACAAGCCGCCCCCTTGGAGATCCGCCAGGCTACGCCGGGGCATTTACACTCCGCCGTCCCAACTTATGGAGCAAGTGTTTGGAGGATACAACACTTGCTCCTGTAAGTTGGGACAGCGGAGTGTAAGTGCCTTAAGCGCAGCCCGCGGATTTTTAGAGAGAATATGGGCCGCCATTTTTTTTTAAAAAGGAAACATTTTCCCTCAGTTTAGGCCGATATGTATTCTTCTACATTGTTTTGGTAAAAAAAAATGCAATAAGCGTTTATTGATTGGTTTGCGCAAACGTTATAGCGTCTACAAAATAGGGGATAATTTTATGGAATTTTGATGGATGTGTCATAGGTCAAAGTTCTTTCCCATGTAACATTGCGGACCGCCGCAAACATCGCCAGATGTCCGACGATTTGGTGGACCGTGAACAACAAAAGTTTGCCGCAAAACGACCGCCTGGCGAACCAGCAGGCCATCGCTAGACAGAATTATATAATATATCGTAGAGATAGTGCTAGAACAACCTGTCGCCCCATTACATAGGGACTCAAACGGTGTTAAGTCCCTATGTCATTTTAGTTAAATGACTGTAATAATGTTGGCTAGCCTACCCCATGCCCCGGAATGATGAGTTGTTAGATAGGCTGGCGGCCGCCCACTATATAACAATCATGGATCTGAGCAGGGGGCATGCGCGTTCGTCACAGGGGGCCATGGGAGAAGTCAGACATGTGTGGACTGTGGAGAGGATACTATAGGAAAACCATAACCGCCAACCTGGAGCCATCTGACTGATCCCTGCACGGTGCACCTGAGAGGACGTCAGTGACATTGCCGCCAGGCCAGTCTGAGGGGGGTCACTGAGGTGAGGGGGGAGTGAATACAATAATATAAGGGGGCACTGATATAAAGGTTTCCCCCTCATATCAGTAACCCACCCCCCTTACCGTAGTGTTTTCTTTCTGCGAAAGGTGGTCTCTGTGCTTTAAAATGTATGGTTTTCCCTTTTATGAACAAGAAAATAATGACGTTATGATGTTTGGGCTGGTATAATAATGCTATGGGGCTGGTAAGGAACTTTTTCCAGGGCTGGATTTTATTTCCAGTCCGGCCCTGAACAGTGAACACCCCCCACTGTTGTGGATACTTATATAATGGTTAACACATGGGGTTCTCATTATCCTGCTTCTCCCTTTCCTGGAAGAAATAGGACAACACACACTTGTTTCTACGCCCGCCGCACTCTCAAACAGCGGACTTAACATATACGCCACGTTAATAGTTACACTTTCCCCTTAAGTTGGTACATGCCAGTACTATAGGATGACACACCTAAGCCTTGTCTTGTTATCATTGTTACATTTCACACAATTTTCATTACAATACTGTTTTGTTGAACGGAGCTTACAGGCTGGGTGGTTTATCCCCTCTCCATGACACCGCTAGTACCCATTTGGGGTGTCTGGAGATAGGGGACTTCAACCCTCCCCTGAATACATAATTAGCAGTGAGCTCCATTCCCAAAAACTTCTATGACTATGAGGCCTCATGCACACCGGACGTTAAAATAACGCTATAAAAACGCCAGTAGCTTTGCAGTGAGTTTTTCAACTTTTTTCAAAGTATTCACATTTTTTTAGCATTTATTCGCTTCTTTTTGCTGAAGAAAAAACTTTAAAAAACACTGGTGAGAGACGTTTTTGAGCGTTTATCAGCGTTAGATCGTTTTTACAGCTGAAAAACGTCTCTCAGAACCCACTAGTTTTTTTTTCTTTTTTTACTGCTCAAAAATGCCACTGCCCTGGGGCGTGGCTTGGACTCCACCGAGATGGCGGTGTGACTCCTGAGCTCCGGCTGACGGCGGATACATAGAACGGCTCACAGCGCACAGAGACTCCCCTCCGAGCCCTAAAGGTCACCCATCTGCAGCGGAACACCCGCTCAACAAACGGGCAACATGACGAGGAAGCGGCAGGCAGAGCATCGTCCGAAAAAGCTCACAGACTTCTTCTCCTCATCGCCGCTGCCTCGTGGGCAAAATGGCGCCGGCGCGTCCTCCATGTCTGCAGCCAGCAAAGGACGATTCCAGGCTATTGCGACGCCGGACCACATTGACTCCCTTGAGGCTGAAGGGACATCACGGGCACCCTCTCCGCTCAGTAGAAGCCCTGCAAAGTCCCGTTTTAGGGCGGATGACTCAGACAACCAGCAGTGTGAGGTAAGATCGAATGCTGACTCACAGGAGGACACGAGGGAGCTCCCTGACTCCATAATATCCTTCCCTACACAAAATCAACCAGTCATGGACACAACTCTCAAGGACATGCTGATCTCCTTGCGGAGCACTATACATGGGGACATGATGTCCTGTATGAGAAAATTTAGCACAGAACTGTCAGAAGTAGGAGAAAGAGTAAACCACATTGAGACAAAAATGGGAGAATACGCGACTACCATCAATGACCTGGTTGATGCACATGACGCTGCCGAGGAAGAACAATTATGGATCAAAGCTAAATTAGCAGATTTAGAGGACAGGTCACGTAGAAATAACGTGAAAATCCGTGGTATCCCAGAAAATGTGACCCCCCCTAACCTGCGATCATATGCCATGACCATGCTGGCGGCCCTCATGCCTGATCTATCAACCATTGAACTATCCATCGACAGGATTCACCGCCTGCCCAAGCCCTCCTTTATACCAGAAAATGTTCCCAGAGATGTTCTATTTAGAATGCATTTTTACCAATCTAAAGAACAACTGATGTCTATCACTCGCAAAGGAGAACATGGAGGCACCGAATATGCACATCTACAGTTTTATGCGGACCTGTCGCAATTCACCCTGCAACTAAGAAGGAACCTGAACACGGTCACCAAGGCTCTAAGAAACCACAACATCACATATAAATGGGGGTTTCCAACCAAGCTTATGGTGACTAAAGATGGCGCTACACACGTGATCACCTCTCCTTCCAAAGGCTTCAAGCTCCTCCAGAAATGGAAAATCCTTCCGGATGAGAATCCTTCCTCGAGCAATCTGGACACACCTGGCAGGGTGTCCCCTGACTGGAAACAAGTTCCCAAGAGTCGTTGATGTGACTGACCTTATACATCTCTACCCTGTGCGTTCATTTAGTTGGTCCCTCTTGGGACCCCGCCATTGGAGCTTTTCCACATTTCAGCTCCCCTGTATCTGAGCAGTATTTTCTGCACCCGGGTCATTTTGGCCCTCCTTTTACAGTCCGAACTTTATTCCTTTTGGTTTAGTTTATGTGTGTGCTTCTTTCTTAAAGGGTCACTAAAGGAAAAAAATTTTTTAGCTGAAATGACTGTTTACAGGGCATAGAGACATAATAGTTAACTGATTCCTTTTAAAAATGATTACAAATTGATAAAAAAACAATCATATAATGTGCCTGCAGTTTAGTTTCGTTTTTGCTGTTGTTTGCTGCTTCTCTGATGTACAGAGAGCCACTAGAGGGCAGTCAGCCAATAGAGAGCAGTGATACTTTGTCTAAAACTCCTCAGCACCAATCCAGTTTCGTTTTACACACAGTAATCACACCTCCTTGATTAGTGACCACCGTGAGAAATCTCCCAGTACTGTGGTTATCAGGAAACAGGCAACCAGGAAGTGTCCAAAACAGAGAGGATTTACAGCAACATGAAAGCAAAAACGAACAATGAGGACATGAAACCAGGACTGCAGCAAGGTAAAGGAAGCTATTTAGCTAAAAAAAAAAATTCCTTTAGTGACCCTTTAACTTTTTTTGTTTGCAGGAACCGCACCCTCTCGACTCCAAGAACTATGTACCTCTTTCTCGCATCTCCGCAAGAGACTTATGTAGCACCCACCTAATCGGGACCAACATTGTACGATGGACTTTCCACCTTTTAGATAAATTCTCGTCGAAATGGGGCAGTGAGTACATTAGGCCCTTGTTGCTAGCATTTTATTACTTTGCCTATAATGCCAGTTAAGATATTGTCAATCAATGCTAACGGTCTGAATCACCCTGTGAAGAGAGCATCGCTCTGGCGGGAAGCTGACTCCTCGCGGTGCGATGTTCTCTGTGTCCAGGAGACCCATTTCCACAGCAGCGCCCCACCCAAATGTTCGTATAAATCATTCCAGCACTACTTTTTCTCCAACATGGAGGCTAAAAGGAGGGGTGTAATGATTGCTGTCAGAGACACAGTCTCCTTTTCTCTAATGGAGGTATTTTCTGATTTATCTGGCCGCTATATAATATTGGTGTGTGACATTAACGGGGCCAAGTATACACTAGTTAATGTCTATGTCCCGAACAAGAGGCAGATCTCTTTTTTGAATAACCTTATGCGCAAAGTCCGGAAACATCTCCAGGGTTCCCTTATTATATGTGGTGACCTGAATCTAATACCTGACCCAATGCTAGACTCCACTGCTAACACTCATGGGAAAAACCCTAATCTGACAGGCTTCCTCCGGTCCCATGACTTATATGATGCCTGGCGATGTACACATTCCACTGAAAGAGATTACTCCTTTTTCTCGCATAGGCACTGTTCCTATTCAAGGATTGATCTATTTCTCCTGGACAAGTGGCTGCTTACCAAAGTGATAAATTCAAAAATTAACACGATCACGTGGTCGGACCACGCGTCCGTCCTCCTGATCCTAGGCGACAAGTACCCCGACACCGCTGCTTATGTATGGCGAGCTAGTTCCTCTATCATTCAAGAGGCGACCACTAAGGAAATAATTAGGGAGCAGTTGAAGGAGTATTTTAAGATTAACACCCAGTCCATGGAAAACCCATTTATCCTTTGGAATGCGCACAAGGCCTTTATCAGAGGTGTGTTTATTCAGTTAGGATCTAGGGCCAAAAAGCAGAAGTTACTAAAATTGTCCACTCTACTAAAGGAAATAGAGTCCCTGGACTCTCTGAACAAACAGAATCCTAATGTATCCACTAGTACTAAACTCTCAGCCTTGCGACATGACCTCAGAATTCTTCTCCTCCAAAATTTTGAAAATAAAGATAGATGGGCAAAGATGTCCTTCTACGCAACAAATAATAAAGCAGGTAAGGCGCTGGCCCGTTATCTACGGGGCCAGCGCTTTAAAACCAAGATCGCCCGAATGACGCACCCTGTCAGTAATACGCCAGTTCATGACCCTCAAAGCATTGCAGACGCGTTCAGCGACTACTATAGTTCCCTATACAATTTAGGACAAGAGCCCTCGACCTTCCAACCATCTTTGACTGACATAAAAGACTTCCTTTCTAAGACCCGACTGCCCAGCCTGTCCCCAGAGCAGCTGCAGGTACTGAACTCCCCTTTTACGTTGAACGAATTATTTCAAGCCATCAAAACTCTCCCCTCTAATAAGTCCCCTGGTCCAGATGGACTCATAGGAGACTATTACAGGACTTTTCAAATGATTTTAGCCCCACATCTACTGAAAGTATTCAAAACAGCCGCTAAATCTGCAGTATTTCCCCCTGAGATGCTGGAAGCCCTGATAGTGACACTACCTAAGCCTGGGAAGTCACCGGATGTCCCTCAAAATTTTCGTCCTATCTCATTGTTAAACAACGATCTTAAAATTTATGCCAAAATGATAGCTTTGCGTTTAGTTGATGTTCTTCCCACCCTAATAGATCCGGACCAGTCAGGTTTCACGAAGGGCAGACAGGCGTTGGACGCTACTCGACGCTTGCTCAATATCGCCCATTTAGCACGGACGAATCAAACGCCTTCTCTGCTCCTAGCCTTGGATGCGGAGAAGGCGTTTGACAGGGTGCATTGGATGTACCTGAAATGTGCTTTGGAACAATACGGATTTGAAAAGCACTTACTATCGGCAATCCTAGCCCTATATACGGTCCCGTCGGCCAGGGTGTACACGTCGGGTATGCTATCCAAGCCTTTTAAAATTACGAATGGCACTCGGCAGGGATGCCCGCTATCCCCCCTCATTTTCAATCTACTAATGGAGCCACTTGCGGCGACCTTTAGACAATCGCCCGAGGTGTGTGGCTTTCAAATAACGGGGAAAAAACACGTCATCAGTCTGTTCGCAGACAACGTAATACTCATGCTTACTAACCCGGTGACTTCCTTGGAAAGTTTCCTGCTTACTCAGAGAATACGGCAAAATATCATACTATAAAGTAAATGACACAAAATCTTTCATTTTGGACTTGGGAGTGAGACAGGAGGATAAACTTTTTTTACAAAATACCTACCCTTACATATGGAAAGACCAAGCGATTGACTATTTGGGGATCCGTCTTACTGCTTCTTCGGAGCACCTATTTAATGCCAACTACCTACCTCTTATAGATAAAGTTAAAGAAGGAACGAAAGCACTGAGTAAACACATATTATCATGGTCAGGCAGGCTGGCTGCCTTTAAAATGCAGATATTACCACAAGTATTGTATGTGTTCAGGACGGTACCAATTCCAGTGTCCAAGAAATTCTTTGGGGAACTACAGGGTATACTGTCAAGGTTTATCTGGGTGGGCAAGAGGGCACGTAGCGCTTTTCACAAACTCAGCAAGACTAAATCGGCGGGAGGTATGGGAGTTCCCTCCTTCTTAGACTACTATCTAGCAGCGGTATTGACACAGGCTAAAGGCTGGTTCTCGGCTCAGGATGCCACAATATGGGGACCTCTCGAAAAACATCAAGCTCCTGGAGGGGATCTGGAGGCACTTCTACTGGCAGGGCCCTTCCTTAAAAACATTGATAGGATCTGGGCGCCCTCTATGGTGGCCACTCTGGAGGCCTGGAGAGGTCTCAATTCGGTGGAACTACTTTCAGCTCCTACAGTTGACTTAGATATCCCTATCTCTTCTTTGGCTTTAATTACACCCAACCTAAACCTGCAGAAATGGAAAGTGGGAGGGGTGAAATGGGTCTCTGACATCTATGAGGGAGGACAGGTAAGGTCTTTTCAGCAGATGCAAGCCACATTTGAGCTTCCTGACTCTGAACTATTCAATTTCCTAAGGGTGCAATCATTCCTCAGAAGCAAACAATATAGGCCCTACAAACTGTTTTGGAAAGCAAAAGCCTTCTTCACATCTCATAATAATAAGGGGAAAGGTATAACGTTAATCTATAATATGCTTAACAACAAATCAATTTTTACAAAAAACAATGCGCTGCAGGCCTGGGAGAAAGAGTTAGACGAATGTTACACGGACGGGCAATGGGTGAGGGCGCTGCAACACACCCACTCGGCCACTAAAAGCGCCAACCTCTGGGAGCTCTACCACAAAGTTACCCAGAGGTGGTACCTGACTCCATCTAGACTTGCAAAGTTTGGACAGGGAGCATCCCCTCTCTGTTGGAGACAATGCACACAGACCGGAACATTGTTCCATGTAGTATGGACGTGTGGGAAGTTGGCTAGATTTTGGAAGGGCGTTTTTGCAATTCTCCGTCAGATCACGGGTATCTCGTTGATTCCCTCCCCTTCCCTAGCTATACTACATCTGGGCATAGAAAATATTCCCCCCCAGTTAAGAAAGGTGACTATTCATCTACTACTAGCGGCCAAATTGGTCATTCTTAGGCTGTGGAGATCAGAAGATAGTCCTAGGGTGGGAGAAGTGGTCAAGACCATCTCTCTACACTTTACTTACGAAAGTATGCTAGCTTACTCGGAAGGCAGACATGCCCCATTCATTAAACACTGGCAGTCATGGGCGGAATGGTACGACAATAATAAGACTCTATATTGATAAGAATAAATAACCACTGAAAGAAATTACCCTAAAGGTTGGTGCAGGTTCCTTCTTTCTCTTTATTTATTTTTTTGTTGTTCTCTTATCCTCTTATTTTATTTTATTCCTTTTATTTTTTAACTTTGATTAGTGATGAGCAGTTAGAGCGCAAAGTCTATGCGCGAACATCAAAGCTTAATCACTCTTCTAATTGGAACACTTTCACACAGACTATGTACTACCACATGACAATGCGTTACTGTTAAAAATATGTGCAGCATAGTTGACATTGGTTCGTGTCCTGGGGTCACAGTTAGTACCCATAGGGGTGACCCTTGAGACAGATGGACCTCATCTAAATGTTGTTAAAGTTTATGATAAAGTGGGGGATTGTACCTCATGTACTTCCTGTGCTGCATTATTGATGCAATATCATGTAAGGGGGATGTCTACCCTGGTTGTTCTTTTGACATCCACTTACAATGTTGGGTGTATATCTGTGATACCCTTTTTTTTTGTGTATGTTTATACCTTATGAAAATAATAAAAACTATTGAAATTAAAAATGCCACTGCCCAAAACAGCTGATAACAGTCTATGTGTGCATGGACACATAGGATAACATGATGGAGAGTTTAATGACTGTAGAAAAAATGCCCCTTGCCACAAAAAGCTGCTGTAAAACGTCCAAAAATGTCCAGTGTGCATGAGGCCTAACTGTGCCAACTGTTATATTATATGTTATTGCACTATGGATTTATTGTTGCAATGTAGAACAGAATGAACCAATGTTTCTTTAATCTTTAAAAAAAAATCAATAACAAATGATTGAAAGGAAGGATAGGGAAGGGAGAGGGGAGAGGGGGGCAGGGAAAGGAAAGGGAAAGAGAAGGGGGAAGGAAAAAGATGGAAAGAAAGAAAAAGGAAAAAGGAGAGAAAGGGAAAAAAGGAGGGGGATAGGAAAAAGATGAAAAGAAAGAAAAAAGGAAGAAGGAAAATAGAGAAATGGAAAATAGGAGGGGGAAAGGAAGCGAAGGGTAAAAAGGGAGGAGAAAGAAAAAGGGAGGGAGGAATGGAATGGGAAAGAGGGAGGAGAAAAAAAAAAAGGATGAAAAAAAAGGAGGTATGTAAAGTAACTGACCTTAGATGAGATACAAATAGTACTTGGGTCCGAGGAAGGATAAGGGGTCTCATTGTATAAGCACCAGAACCCAGCTAAAGTGCCTTGGTATTGCGAGGGGTTAGCAGGGTTGGTGGTCACCACAGGAGAACCACACAGACACCGGCTAATGTATCCTATGAGGTAGAGAGATACCAAAATATTGGTCATAGAGACAAATCATGCTCCGCATAGCAGAGCAAAGTGGTTGTGTACAAGAAGAGCTACTTACTGATGGTATATTAGCAGAGCACAGGCCACGGAACCCATGTCCACGGCACTCAAGCAGGCTAGCTGCTTAAAAAATCACCAACCTGGCGCCACAAATAACGCTGGCCGTTGCCGGCGTATGATGTCACCGGGTCAGATCTTTCGAACAGAGTACGCGTAAAGAGGGTGCACACATGCGCCCTCAACAAGAACGTGCACAAGTGGGGAGGGCAGTCCCACAGATGTCAGGACTCATCCTCCCACCAGGGAGATCACCAAGCCGCCGGGGGGGGAACAGTAAACGTGCAAGTGACATCTAGTGGTGTCCTAAAAAATTGCAGGCAGGCAACATCGTTCTGATAACAAAGGGCAGTAATAACTAGATCTAAATACACGAAAAGGTACATGTTGGGATACAAAATTATAAACTTAAATATAAAAACATGTTTTTTTTGCCATTATATATAATTTTGTATCCCGACATGTATCTTTTGTGTATTTAGATCTATGTTATTAGTGTCCTTTGTTATCAGAGCCATGTTGCCTGCCTTCAATTTTCTAGGACACCACTAGATGTCACTTGCGCCTTCACAGTTTCCCCCCAGTGGCTTGGTGATCTCCCTGGTGGGAGGATGAGTCCTGATGTCTGTGGGACCGCCCTCCCCACTTGCGCACATCTTGGCTTGGGTTTCTTCCCTGTGGATGCTTGACGAGCACACATGCAGGCGACATCTTGACACGTGCGGGAGATCTTACCTGGTGATGTCATACGTCGGTGACGGCTGATGTTATCTGTGTCACTGGTTTGGGGATTATTTAACCACTTCCCACCCGGCCTATAGCAGAATGACGGCCCGGCAGTGGTTCTGTTATAATGACTGGATATCATAGAACGTCCAGCAGGATAACACGCCGGTGGTCCTGTGTGTCAGTCATCGCTGATCGTGGTAAGGAGCCTCTGACAGAAAATCGTGCCCACCACAGTGCCAATTAGTAAGGCCCCGTACACACGAGAGGATCTATCCGCTGGAATTGATCTGCGGATCAGTTCCAGCGGATAGATCCGCTGGTGTGTACAACCCAGCGGATCTGTTTCCGCGGATTTTTATCCCCTGGGATGGATTTCAAGCGGATAAAAATTTGAAGACATGCTTTCAAATCTATCCGCTTGAATCCATCCCAACGGATTGATCCGCTGGTCTGTACAGACTCACCGGATCAATCCGTCTGAATGGCTCCCGCGCATGGGTCGTAATGATTCGACGCATGCGTGGAATTCATTATATGACCGCGTCGCGCACGTCGCCGCGTCATCATCGCGGCGACGGCGTTACACGTCATCGCGATGGTATTTCTGCGCGGATTTCGATCATATGGTGAGTACACTCCATCGGATCCAAATCCGCGGAAATCCGTTGGACCGTATCCGCGGATAAATCCTCTCGTGTGTACTAGGCCTAACACCTGTCAGTACCTCATCATCAATGCTGCCCATCAGTGCCATCTATTAGTGTCCATCAGTGCCGCCTATCAGTGCCCATCAGTGAAGGAGAAAATAAAATGTAATAACAGAAACAAAGATTTCTGTATTTTTTAGTTTGTTTAGTAAAAAAAAAACAGAGGTGATCAAATACCAGCAAAATAAATCTTTATTTGTGGGAAGAAAATTATAAAAATGTTGTTTGAGTACAGTGTCGCATGTCTGCGCAATTCTCATTCAAAATGCGACAGCGCTGAAAACTTAAAATTGTCTCGGGCAGGAAGGGGTGAAAGTGCCCGGTATTGAAGTGGTTAAGCAGCTAGCTTGCTTGAGAGTGCCGTGGACATGGGTTTCGTGGCCTGTGCTCTGCTAATATACCATCAGTAAGTATCCCTTCTTGTACACGACCACTTTGCTCCACTATGCGGAGCTTGATTTGTCTCTATGACCAATATTTTGGTATCTCTCTACCTCATAGGATACATTAGCCTGTGTCTGTGTGTGGTTCCCCTGTGGTGACCACCACCCCTGCTAACCCCTCCCAATACCAAGGCACTTTAGTTGGGTTCTGGTGCTTATACACTAAGACCCCTTCTCCTGCCCCGCACCCAAGTACTATTTGTACCTCATCTAAGGTCAGTTACCTTACATACCCCCTTTTTTTCCTCCTTTGTTTTTTTTCTTCTCCCTCTTTCCCATCCCCCTCCCTTCCTCTTTTTCTTTCTCCTCCCTTTCCCTTTCAATCTCCCCCTTCTCATTTTTTTCCTTTTCCTGCCCCCTCCCCTCTCCCTTCCCTTTCTCCTCCCTCTTTTGCCTTTCTCTTCCTTTCCCCCTCCCTTTCTCCTCTTTTCCTTTATTTACAGCTTTTTTTGACTCCCCCTTCTCCATACCTTCCCCCTTATTTCCCCCCTCCCCTCTCAATAACCACCTTCCCCACACCCCTTCTTTCTTCCTCCCTTCCCTCTCCTTTTATTTCTCTTTTCCCCTATTTTGTTCTTCCTTCCCTTTTTTCTTCCTTCACTTATTTCTTGGCCACTGTTTCCTTATGTGTGTAGTTTATACATCCATCTATATATTACCATTATCCAATCTAGATATACGTTCATTGTTTGCATGGCCCCCCCTAGCTGCTGCGGGGGAACCTCTGGTGGTGCTTCTGCCCTGATTGGACCTGGGTTGTGGGTCAGCAACATCGCTCTCCTTTTCCCCTCTATGTATTTTTCTCTGTCTTAACTTAATAGAGTGTGTATGTTTGTAAATGTTATGACATTGATTGCTTGTTAATCAAATTGCAGATATTCTCCTGATGAAGCAATATTCAGGCAGCAAAACTAGTTGAGACATGTTATCCGCAAACAACTATCCCAATGTGATCCTTCCTCTCAGGGGACTATTATGCTGGTGATCTACATGGATGGTTATCATGCATTTTATAATGTATCCGACAATGTTTTTTTTTTAATCTGTATTAATACAATTATTTATTTATTATACAACTTGAAATTTATGCTAAAATGAGCCAGTACCGAGATAGTCAATTTCTCCTTGTCTTGGGGGACCGATCTCCTAGTTTTCCCATTTATTATATATTGGACAATGGTACACCCCCTTTCTATTATACTCAGATTAAGCTTCTAGAGGTTGTATATTTTTCACATTCAAAACATTAAAATGGCTTCTCTCCAGTGTGAATCTTCTGGTGTCTGATAAGGTTTGCCTTCAATGTAAAAGCTTTGTCACATTCAGAACATTGAAATGGCTTCTCTCCAGTGTGAATCTGCAGGTGTCTGATAAGGTTTGACCTCAATGTAAAAGCTTTGTCACATTCAGAACACTGAAATGGCTTCTCTCCAGTGTGAATCTTCTGGTGTTGGATGAGGTTTGGCTTCCATGCAAAAGCTTTGTCACATTCAGAACACTGAAATGACTTCTCTCCAGTGTGAATTCTCTGGTGTATGATAAGTTCATCATTGCGTGTAAAAGCTTTTCCACATTCAGAACAAGCATATGGCTTCTCTCCAGTGTGAACCCTCTGGTGTTTGATAAGATCGCTCTTGCCTATAAAAGCTTTGCCACATTCAGAACATTGGTATGGCTTCTCTCCAGTGTGAATCTTCTCGTGTCTGATGAGGTTGTAATGCTGTGTAAAAGATTTGCCACATTCAGAACACTGAAATGACTTCTCTCCAGTGTGAATCATCTGGTGTTTGATAAGATGCAACATCGATGTAAAAGTTTTGTCACATTCAGAACACCGATATGGCTTCTCTCCAGTGTGAATCTTCTGGTGTATGGTAAGGTTTGACGTTGATGTAAAAGCTTTGTCACATTCAGAACACTGATATGGCTTCTCTCCAGTGTGAACCCTCTGGTGTGTGATAAGATGTGACTTCGATGTAAAAGCTTTGTCACATTCAGAACATTGATATGGCTTCTTTCCAGTGTGAACCTTCTGGTGTGTGATACGTTTTGCCTCCATTGTAAAACCTTTATCACATTCCAAATGAGAAATATCTTCTGAAATGACTCCTCTTATGTATACATGGGTTTGACTTTACTGTAAAGTCATTGTCACTTCCAGAACACTGAAATGACTTCTCTCCTGTTGTCCTCTGAGGCGGGATCGATGTTGAAGAGGATCCAAAACATTTATGACTTTTAGAACACGGATATGTCACTTTCAGTCACTTATAACATCCATACGGCTCATTTCCCATGTGACTTTGTTGTATTAAAGTCCAACATGACCGAAAACTTGGTTCATAAATCCACCTGTACAATAAAAATAAAAGTCAGAATTTGATAAATAAAAAGGGCGGAATAAAGTTGCTTTCTTTTTTAACATTCATTATTAAATGTATGCAATTGTGTATATATATATATATATATATATCACACACGTTTAACCACTTGCTGACCGCCTCCTGTATATATACATTGGCAGAATGGCTTGGCTGCGCAAAGTACCCGTACGTTAGTTTGAATTTGGCAAATTTTATTTTACTGAGGGCACTATGGGGTTGATTTACTAAGGCAAATCCACTGTTCACTACAAGTCACTGTAGATCTGAGGGGAAGATATGAAATATGGGGAAGCTCTGCTGATCTCCATCATCCAATCATGGCAAGCAAAAATGCTGTTTTTTTGTTATTTCCTTGCATGTCCCCCTCAGATCTACAGCGACTGCACTTCCAAGTGCACTTGTAGTGAAAGGTGGATCTGCCTTTAGTAAAATAAACCCCTATATTATTCCCAGTGGCTACTTTTTTTTAAAAGTTTATTACAATTTCCAGCGGGAGAATCTCATTCTTTGTTCTAATTCAGAGAAATGTGCTGCATAGTGATTGGCCAATGTGCTTGCGTTCAGATTTGTGGGTACTTTAGGCAAGCCGTCTAAAAATCCAAAAGTTGCAGACTCATGCCGCGTACACACGGTCGGAATTTCCGACAACAAATGTTCGATGTGAGCTTGTTGTCAGAAAATCCGACCGTGTGTAGGCTCCATCGGACATTTGCTATAAGAATTTCCGACAGCAAATGTTTGAGAGCTGGTTCTCAATTTTTCCGACAACAAAAGTTTTTGTCGGAAATTCCGATCATTTGTAGCCAATTCTTACGCACAAAAATCCTATGCATGTTTGGAGTCATTGATCATTAATTTTTCTCGGCTCGTCGTAGTGTTGTACGTCACTGCGTTCTTGACGGTCGGAATCTCCGACGACATTTGTGTGACCATGTGTATGCAAGACAATTTTGAGCCAACATTCCGTCGGAAAAAACTTTTTTTGGTCGGAATGTTCAATCGTGTGTACGTGGCATTAAAGCAGAGTTCCACCCCCAAAAAAATGGACCTTCCGCTTTTTGAAGTCCTCTCCTCCTCCGGTGTCACATTTGGCTCCCACTTCCAGGCATAGATCACCGCAGTGACCTACGCCACGTCCGACGCCTTCTCTGTCCCCCCCCCCCCCGCTGTCTTCTGGGAGACACACAGGTCCACTGAGGTCCACAGAGACATTTGTAGGGGGATCTGTACATCTCCATGGGCCAGATTCAGATAGGTTACGCGGATCTTTAGATCTTATGATTTACGATCCGCCGCTGCAAGTTTTTGAGGCGAGTGCTTAATTCAGAAAGCACTTACCTCAAAACTTGCGGCGGCGGATCGTAAATCCCCCAGCGGAATTTAAATTCCGCGGCTAGGGGGAGTGTACTATTCAAATCAGGCGCGTCCCCGTGCCGATCGAACAGCGAATGCGCCGTCCGGAAATTTCCCAGCGTGCATTGCTCCAAATGACGTCGCAAGGACGTCATTGGTTTCGACGTTTACGCAAATTACGTCCATCCGTATTCGCGAACGACTTACGCAAACAACGTAAAAAATTAAAATTTCGTCACGGGAATGACGGCCATACTTAACATTGGCTGTGCCTCATAGACCCAGGGTTAACTATACGCCGGAAAAAGCCGAACGCAAACGACGTAAAAAAAAAGCACCGGGCGGTCGTTTGTTTCTGAATCGGCGTAACTCCTCATTTGCATATTCCTCGCGTATACAAACGGAAGCGCCACCTAGCGGCCAGCGTGAGATTGCAGCCTAAGATCCGACGGTGTAAGTCACTTACACCTGTCGGATCTTAGGGAGATCTATGCGGAACCTGATTCTATGAATCAGTCGCATATATCCGACCGACGGAACTCAGAAATACGACGGCGTATCAGGAGATACACCGTCGTATCTCTTTGTGAATCTGGCCGCATGTCTTTTTTTTCAATAGAATTTATTGAAGATTTACCAAACAGATACAAAATTAAAATGACGGGGAACCGTCACTGCATCAAATACGTTTTGGAAGGTTATGTGTTGTTTGCAATAGACATGCGCACACTGAAATATTTTGTTTCTGAATTTCGTTTTCGTCCGAAAAATACATTTATTTAGTTACTCCTGAAATTTGTTTTTATTTATTTTGTTTCGTAAAAAATGCGTTCGTTTGAAAATCCAAATGAATTAAGGTCAAATCTGTTAATTAAAAGCTTATGGTGTCTGTTGAATGTTCTAATGGCGCATACACACGATCGGATTTTCCGACAAGAAATGTCCGATGTGAGCTTCTGGTTGGAAATTCCGACCATGTGCAGGCTCCATCTGACTTTTTCTGTCGGAATTTCCGACAACAAAAATCTGAGAGCTGGTTCTCAATTTTTCCAACAAGAAAAGTTCTTGTCGGAAATTCCAATTGTCTGTATGCAATTCCAACGCACAAAAATCCACACATGCTCGGAATCAAGAAGAGCCGCACTGCCTTTCGAACTTCATTTTTCTCGGCTCATTGTACGTCTTGTACGTCACCGCGTTATTGACGGTCGGAATTGTGTGTGACCGTGTGTACGCAACACAAGTTTGAGCCAATATTCCGTTGGAAAAAAAATTCACGACTTTCTTGTCAGAATTTTCAAACGTGTGTACGCGGCATAAGAGGATTCAACGAAGCAGCTAAACTGTACGATGCCGCGATCGTACATTTCCGGTCGAATGCTCCGCCCACAAGCTATAGTAGAATTCTAATGTTGTATGACTAGTAATAAATTATTTTTATTAATTATTATTACTAGTCAACCAACATTAGAATTCTTTCCTAGCCTATGGGCGGAGCATTTGACCATAAATGTCCGCTCGCGGCGATTGTATGTTTTTAATTGCTTCGTTGAATCTTCATGTCTCTATAATGTCGAATCTTTTCTCTCAATGTAGAATAATCTTGGACTAAATAGAGTTAGGTTAGGCACATTCAACCGCAGATTCGATACGCACAGATCACTATTGTCACTGGGGTGGATTCAGGCACAAATTGCGCCCTCTTACGGAGGCGCGGCGTACCGTTTTAACACTGCGCCTCCGTAAATTACGTGCGCTACGCTTCATTCATGAAGCAGTAGCTACGTAATTTGCGCGGGCGCTCCTTAAAAATGCCCGGCGTAAGGGTGCATAATTTAAATGATCCCGTAGGGGGCATGGATCATTTAAATTAGGCGCGCTCCCGCGCCGAACGTAGTGCGCATGCTCCGTCGGGAAACTTTCCCGACGTGCATTGCGGCAAATGACGTCGCAAGGACGTCATTTGCTTCAACGTGAACGTAAATGGCATCCAGCGCCATTCACAAATCACTTACGCAAACAACGTAATTTTCAAACATCGCAACGCGGGAACGACGGGTATACTTAGCATTGGCTGCCCCTGCTAATAGCAGGAGCAGCCTTACGTGGAACCCGACAAACGGAAACGACGTAAACTGCATACGTAGGGCGCGCGTACGGTTGTGAATCGGCGTTAGTATGCAATTTGCATACTCTACGCTGACCACTACGGGAACGCCACCTAGCGGCCATCGTAAGAATGCAGCCTACGATACGACGGCATAAGAGCCTTATGCCAGTCATATCTTAGGCTGCAGTCGGCGTAACAAGCTTTCTGAATACAGAAAAGTCGTTACGCCGGCGCAACTAAGCAATTGCGCTGCATAACTATGGTTACGCAGACGCAATTGCTTACTGAATCCACCCCATTGTCATGTGGAATCTTCTATCTATATCGAACTGTTGTCACAACGAAACGAAAATAAAGCATTTTTTATGTCGGATCTTTCAGATTCTGTGCATTCGTTATCGTTTGTTAAAACGAATGCGAAATTCCCAGAAATTTCTTATATAGGTAAGGCGGGGCCACCCATCACGTGACCCCATCCCCCTCTGACGCACCCTCTGCTACGTCACTGGGGAAGCCCAGGCTTCCCCCTTGCGTCAGAGGGGGGCAGGGTCACGTGATGAGTGGCCCCGCCTCACCTACATAAGAAATGTCACTAGCTCCAGCCGCGTCATTCGACAGGCTGTCTCCGGTGGAGACAGGTGGCCGGCGATGCTGCGCTCTGAATCCTGGACCTGGATGGATCTTCTCATCGCTGGACCCCGGTGGAGAGGAGATCACCCATCGCTGGATACTGACAACGTTGGAGCCCCCGGGATCAAGAGTGGATTACCACCGCTGGATTTTTTTTAATAAAGGATGTTTTTCCACGGTGTGTGTGTGTTTTTTTTTTACAATTATTTACACTTCCTTCGTGAAATGGTAGAGGTACAATGTACCCCATTACCAATTCACATGGGGGGGGAAGGATCTGGGGGTCCCCTTTGTTAAAGGGGTCATACATATTCTGATAAGCCCCCCGCCTGCAGACCCCCACAATCACTGGGCAAGGGTTGTGGGGATGAGGACTTTGTCCCCATCAACATGGGGACATCCTCCCCATGTTGAGGGCATGTAGCCTGGTACGGTTCAGGAGAGGGGGGTGCACTCTGTCCCCTCCTATTTTCTGTGGCTGGCCAGGTTAACGTGCTCGGATAAGGGGTCTGGTGTGGATATTTGGGCGAACTCCACGCCATTTTTTTTTTATTTGGGGTGGAGTTCTCCTTAAAATCCACACCAGACCCATAGGGTCTGGAATTGATATTTGGGGGGAACCCCACATCATTTTTTTAAAATTGACGGCGGGGTTCCCCTTAATATCCATTCCAGACCTGAAGGTGCCTGGTAATTGAATTTGGGGGGACCCCACACTTTTTTTTTTATGAATGAATTTTCTCTGAATTGCCAGGAGCCGACAATTCATTATAGCCGCGAGTCATTTTTAAATGACTTTTTTCTTTCAGAAATGACACTTTGTGCAGGGACAGTTCTAAGTACAGGAAACATGCGATATTTCACAGGCATACTATACACCCCCCCCCAGGTATGAAATTTAAAGGAATATTTCACTTTTATTGCTTCACTTTAAGCATTATCAAATTCACTGCTCCTGAAAAAACGGTAGTTTTTAAAACTTTTTTTTGCATTGATACATGTCCCCTGGGGCAGGACCCGGGTCCCCAAACACTCCCCTGGGACAGGACCTAGGTCCCCAAACACTTTTTAGGACAGTAACTTGAATATTAGCCTTTAAAATTAGCACTTTAGATTTCAAACGTTCGCGTCCCATAGAATTTAACGGGGTTCTAAAGTTCACACGAACATTTGGTGTGTTCGTAAGTTCTGGTGCAAACCGAACGGGGGGTGTTCAGCTCATCCCTAGTTGTAGTGTTGTACGTCGGAATTTGGTGTGACCGTGTGTATGCAAGACAACCAGTCACAGAGTCTCTGATCACCACCACACCAGTCATATTACCAATAACCACTACCACACCAGTCATTGTGTCCCTGATCCCTACCACAACACCAGTCCCAGTGTCCCTGATCACCACCACACCAGTCCCAGTGTCCCTGATCCCTACCACACCAGTCCCAGTGTCCCTGATCCCTACCACTCCAGTCCCAGTGTTCCTGATCCCTACCACTCCAGTCCCAGTGTTCCTGATCACCACAACACCAGTCCCAGTGTCCCTGATCCCTACCACACCAGTCCCAGTGTCCCTGATCCCTACCACTCCAGTCCCAGTGTTCCTGATCACCACAACACCAGTCCCAGTGTCCCTGATCACCACCACACCAGTCCCAGTGTCCCTGATCCCTATCACTCCAGTCCCAGTGTTCCTGATCACCACCACACCAGTCACAGTGTCCCTGATCACCACTAGTGTTGCTCACGAATATTCGTATTGCGAATATTCGGCTCGAATATGGCATATTCGAGTATTCGCGAATATTTCGAATTTCGCGGTCAATATTCGCTATTCCGAATATTTGGATTTTTTCAATTTTATTTTTAGAACAGATCACATCCTAGAGATCTCCATCGACGTCTAAAAGCATTGCTGGTATGATTAGAGACCTTGGGCCAAGTAGCTGAAGCGATCATTTTATATTGCCGAATATTCGCAATGCGAATATTCGGCAATAGGAATATTGCGCGATTATTTTCTCCGCCCTTCTTTTGCATCAGAGCCAATCAGAGTTCTCCTACCACAGTTGTCGAAATTCCGCAATCAATTTCGCATTCGCATTTTGCGAAATTTCGATAAAATATCACGAATATTCTGAGCCAATCAGAGGGCTCCTACCGCAGTTGTCGAAATTCCGCAATAAATATCGCATTCGCATTTTGCGAAATTTCGATAAAATATCACAAATATTCTGAGCCAATCAGAGGGCTCCTACCGCAGTTGTCAAAATTCCGCAATAAATATCGCATTCGCATTTTGCGAAATTTCGATAAAATATCACGAATATTCTGAGCCAATCAGAGGGCTCCTACCGCAGTTGTCGAAATTTCGCAATAAATATCGCATTCGCATTTTGCGAAATTTCGATAAAATATCACAAATATTCTGAGCCAATCAGAGTGCTCCTACCGCAGTTGTCGAAATTTCGCAATTATTTTCGCATTCGCAATAGCGAAATTTCGCAAACATTTCATTTCGATAAAATATCACGAATATTCGAATTTAGCGAATATTTCTCGAATATTCGGCTATATATTCGTGATATATCGCGAAATCGAATATGGCGTATTCTGCTCAACACTAATCACCACCACTCCAATCAATACCAATGATAACCACCACACCAGTCATTGTGTCCCTTATCACCACCACACCAGTCATTGTGTCCCTGATCACCACCACACCAGTTACAGAGTCTCTGATCAGCCCCACACCAGTTACAGAGTCTCTGATCAGCCCCACACCAGTCATATTACCCATAATCACTACCACACCATTCAGAGTGTCCCTGATCACCGCCACACCAGTTACAGAGTCTCTGATCAGCCCCACACCAGTTACAGAGTCTCTGATCAGCCCCACACCAGTTACAGAGTCTCTGATCAGCCCCACACCAGTCATATTACCCATAATCACTACCACACCATTCAGAGTGTCCCTGATCACCGCCACACCAGTTACAGAGTCTCTGATCAGCCCCACACCAGTTACAGAGTCTCTGATCAGCCCCACACCAGTTACAGAGTCTCTGATCAGCCCCACACCAGTCATATTACCCATAATCACTACCACACCATTCAGAGTGTCCCTGATCACCGCCACACCAGTTACAGTGTCCCTGATCACCACCACACCAGTTACAGAGTCTCTGATCAGCCCCACACCAGTCATATTACCCATAATCACTACCACACCATTCAGAGTGTCCCTGATCACCGCCACACCAGTTACAGTGTCCCTGATCACCACCACAATGATTACAGTACCATAAGGACTTGTTCACATGTGCAATGTTCTCTGAACAGCCATTCATGTTTGCTCTTCAGAGGGCATTACACAGGCATTGAGTCATTGTATTGCCTCCTCAACACTTGCTTTAAACCCTTTGGACCCCACACAAGCAACCCTATTCATTGAAGGGGTCACCATCAGTGGGCATTGCCACCATGGCATGTGTACACCCCAAGCTGCTGCCTCTGCAGCTAGAGTAGGTAGCAGTTGAGGGGCAGTAAAGCCACTGATCAACCATGAGGTTTCACTACCCTAATCCCTACGTGTATTGTCAGACTCCGGGACTTGTATAGGCAGACAGCCATGCAGGGAAAGGCATCCAGCTAGACACCACATCCGCATGAGTAGGACTGCTGTCTCCTATGGCAACAGTCTTTTAACAGTTTCTAAATTGTAATGATCTTCTTCACTTCCTGTACAATTTCCCCTTGTAATTCTTCACTCAACTGAGCTCCCAATCTCTCTCACTAGACTTGCCAATCCACTGCCACTGGATCCCCTGAGCTCTTCCAATCTTCTCTCAGTTTCTACCTCAAACTTTACCCCACTTCCTTGCTGGGTCCCTGCATTGGCACTCACAGATACTCCTCAAATGTCACCCCGCTTCCCTGCTGGGTCCCTGCATTGGCACTCACAGATACTCCTCAAATGTCACCCCGCTTCCCTGCTGGGTCCCTGCATTGGCACTCACAGATACTCCTCAAATGTCACCCCGCTTCCCTGCTGGGTCCCTGCATTGGCACTCACAGATACTCCTCAAATGTCACCCCGCTTCCCTGCTGGGTCCCTGCATTGGCACTCACAGATACTCCTCAAACGTCACCCCGCTTCCCTGCTGGGTCCCTGCATTGGCACTCACAGATACTCCTCAAACATCACCCCGCTTCCCTGCTGGGTCCCTGCATTGGCACTCACAGATACTCCTCAAATGTCACCCCGCTTCCCTGCTGGGTCCCTGCATTGGCACTCACAGATACTCCTCAAATGTCACCCCGCTTCCCTGCTGGGTCCCTGCATTGGCACTCACAGATACTCCTCAAATGTCACCCCGCTTCCCTGCTGGGTCCCTGCATTGGCACTCACAGATACTCCTCAAACATCACCCCGCTTCCCTGCTGGGTCCCTGCATTGGCACTCACAGATACTCCTCAAATGTCACCCCGCTTCCCTGCTGGGTCCCTGCATTGGCACTCACAGATACTCCTCAAATGTCACCCCGCTTCCCTGCTGGGTCCCTGCATTGGCACTCACATATACTCCTCAAATGTCACCCCGCTTCCCTGCTGGGTCCCTGCATTGGCACTCACAGATACTCCTCAAATGTCACCCCGCTTCCCTGCTGGGTCCCTGCATTGGCACTCACAGATACTCCTCAAACATCACCCCGCTTCCCTGCTGGGTCCCTGGCTAGGCATTCACAGATACTCCCGTAAACGTGACCCCACTGGCCTGCTCGGTCCTTGGCTCGGCACACAAGGCTGCTTTGCAAGCATCACATCCGCTGGCTGGGTCCCTGGCTTGGCAATTGCTGAAGTTTCTAAATTCTTCACCGTCCCCGGCTGGTGAGAACACTGCTCAGGTACTGGCTTCAGCTACTAACTGTGGTCCCTGGTAATAATGTGGATGGTCCCTTAGTGGCGACAGCTTCCCCTCTACCTCAGATTACGGCAGAACCGTCACTTCTGGTTGGACTGCAATCCCAACCCTGCACTGCTCACTTGCTTCTGGATAGGCTCTCAGACAGCCTGGCAGCCAGATGTCCCCCGGGATAGGCTCAAACTCTGGCCTAGCAGCCCTGGGCAGTACAACACACATTCACCCAGACAGCCATCCGGGTGGCACAGAACCCGGATCACCTGACTCCACCCAAATATATAGGTTCTCCCATCAGGCCAAGGAATTCAAGAAAATCCCTTCCCATTGGGCGAGATTCCCCATTCATTCCTACTCTGTCCTTGCAATGCCCTCTTCTTATCCAATGCCACCAGACACCCGGCCACCTAGTGACAGAAGAGGGAAGTGCAGCAATTCCATAATTAGAGAGAAATCATTTGACCTCCTAACAATTGGCCAATCCAACTATCACTCGGCAAATTTAACAACCACCCTGCCAAAAAATCAGAGTGCCACATGCATATAGTAGTAAGATATTTTGTATATCCACATGTGTCACAGGTCAATCTAGACCACACACTTGTTTCCAATTTATCTATTGTGTTCACAATGGATAACATTATCGTGCATTATAATTTATATCACTGTGGATTGTTCCACCCTTTACATAGAATCAGCCCACCTTTACACCATCAATCACTTTTCATTCCTGGTATTCAGGGTTTTTCAGATGCAGCAGACTTAATTGCATTGCCAGCGTTTCCCTTTATCTACACACACAGGTGGCACTAACGGGTGGCAATAATGGGGTGGCACTCCCCGTCCACAGTCGCGGTAAGGAAAGTGCGACAGATCAAGCCTGCAACCTCAACCCCAGCTGACAAATTGGGAAGATGATGTCAGAGGTGGGCGGGCAGTGAGAGCAGGAAAACCGAGGCAAGGACCTTGTTTGGTGGAGAAGGGAAGGAGAGGGAGATTGTTGTTAGCCAGTAATACCAGCTGTGATAGACTTGGCACAGCCTGCAATACCTCTGATCACCATTAGAGGGAGACTCCACCCGTATATAGCTGGCTGACCACACACAGGCAGATACAAATCTTACATACAATCTGGTGCACTCTAAGGGTTGGGGATCAGTCAGTCAGATCTAGTCTAACCCTAATCAGCACACACTTCTGGGGTTCCTCAGGCTCCCCTACAAGCTAAAATCCTTGTGTTTACTCACTCTTCCCACTCCCCATGTACACCCCACACAGAGGCAGCTCTAGGCTTTGTGAGGCCTTAGGCAAAACTTGACATGGGGGCCCCACTCACACCCATGATGGGGAAAATAATTCAAGTACAAGAGCCTCTTCCCCACAACCCTGGCTGGTGGTTGTGGGGGTCTTCGGCAGGGGGCTTATCGGAATCTGGAAGGCCCCAGATCCTGCTCTTTAATAACTAAGGGGTGAGGGCCACCCGTTGAACCCACCCCCGTATGACATCATTGACTGAGGGCATGCTGGGTCATTGACGTCACAAGGGGTGGTGTCACCGATATTCACTGGTAGTTAGGGATGCTGGCGGCCCCGCTCCTGAGTCAGGGCTCAAAATGCTGCCTGAGCACAGCAGCGTTAAGGTCCTCTGTCCCTCAAAACTGGGGAAATGCATCGGGTAAGTTAGGCGTCCGCAAGCCCCCCTGTGAGTGCGAGGCCTTAGGCGACCGCCTAATTTGCCTAATTAAAGAGCCGCCTCTGCCCCCACACCAGACACATGACTTACGATCGATTTCCACTACATGGCGATTTCTCCTCTGAAAGAAAATATGGGAACCAAAGGTTCCAAACCCGCGCAAACCAGTAACCAAAAAAACAAACAAACCACAATAAAGAGCTGCGTGTTGTAAAGTTGTCTCCGCTGCCTGGTCTGCAAGGACAACATACACACACAGATCTGCTGGATTACGATCTGCATGCAATCTGCTGATCAGACTCCATACAATCGTTTTGTGGCTCTCAGGGATTCTGTACACAGGACACAGTAGATGTTCTTCTGCCCCCATCTGAGATCACACAACATCCCATCCCCCCTCTGATTGTACAGATGAAAGGTCCGGTGAGGTGACAGTGACCCTCCTTTGTCTGTACACAAGCCTGTCAGGGGGGGTCATTACCAACCACGTGTCAGTTCCTTCAATCCTAGACCCAAGAGCTGACTATTCACACCCAAATCTGTAACAGCACTCAATTCACATATCTCTACAATCATCATCTTATCACCCCACTTTACATTTATCTTATATCTGATCAGTGTGGGAGGGGAGGACATGGGATGGAAAGTGTGCAGTGGGGGAATGGGGTGGTGGGGAGGATGGGGGGGGGCAATGGTGAAAAGTATTGGAGAGACAGGGGCTGGACAGGGGGGGAGTGAGGGACATAGAATGAACAGGGTGCCAAGGGGTTCAGGGGGGAAGTGGGGGACAGTAAGGTGAAGGAGCGCAGTGGGGGACAGGCAGGATCGGGGTGGACAGGAGGGCAAATGGTGGAGAAGGGGCAGTGAGTGTTCAGTGAGAGGAAAAATGCCCTTTATCTGTGATCACAGTGGAGGGGGGGGGGGGTGTCTGCTATCAGTGGTCACAGTGGAGGGGGGGAATGTCTGCTATCTGTGGTCACAGTGGAGGGGGGGGAATGTCCGCTATCTGTGGTCACAGTGGAGGGGGGGAATGTCCGCTATCTGTGGTCACAGTGGAGGGGGGGAATGTCCACTATCTGTGGTCACAGTGGAGGGGGGGAATGTCCGCTATCTGTGGTCACAGTGGAGGGGGGGAATGTCCACTATCTGTGGTCACAGTGGAGGGGGGGAATGTCCACTATCTGTGGTCACAGGGGAGGGGGGGGTGTCCACTATCTGTGGTCACAGGGGAGGGGGGGGTGTCCACTATCTGTGGTCACAGTGGAGGGGGGATTTCCGCTATCTGTGGTCACAGTGGAGGGGGGAATGTCCACTATCTGTGGTCACAGTGGAGGGGGGGAATGTCCACTATCTGTGGTCACAGGGGAGGGGGGGGGTGTCCACTATCTGTGGTCACAGTGGAGGGGGGATGTCCGCTATCTGTGGTCACAGTGGAGGGGGGGAATGTCCACTATCTGTGGTCACAGTGGAGGGGGGGAATGTCCGCTATCTGTGGTCACAGTGGAGGGGGGATGTCCGCTATCTGTGGTCACAGTGGAGGGGGGATGTCCGCTATCTGTGGCCACAGTGGAGGGGGGGGAATGTTCGCTATCTGTGGTCACAGTGGAGGGGGGAATGTCTGTTATTTGTGGTCACAGTGGAGGGGGGGATGTCGGCTATCTGTGTTCACAGTGGAGGGGGAGGGGATGTCCGCTATCTGTGGTCACAGTGGAGGGGGAGGGGATGTCCGCTATCTGTGGTCACAGTGGAGGGGGAGGGGATGTCCGCTATCTGTGGTCACAGTGGAGGGGGGGAAATGTCTGCTATCTGTGGTCACAGTGGAAGGGGATGTCCCCTCTCTGTGGTCACAGTGGAGGGGGAGGGGATGTCCGCTATCTGTGGTCACAGTGGAGGGGGGGGGGGAATGTCCGCTATCTGTGGTCACAGTGGATAGGGGGATGTCCGCTATCTGTCGTCACAGTGGAGGGGGGGATGTCCGCTATCTGTGGTCACAGTGGATAGGGGGGTGTCTGCTATCTGTGGTCACAGTGGAGGGGGGGAATGTCCGCTATCTGTGGTCACAGTGGATGGGGGGGATGTCCGCTATCTGTGGTCACAGTGGAGGGGGGGTGTCTGGTATCTGTGGTCACAGTGGAGGGGGGATGTCCGCTATCTGTGGTCACAGTGGAGGGGGAAATGTCTGCTATCTGTGGTCACAGTGGAAGGGGATGTCCCCTCTCTGTGGTCACAGTGGAGGGGGAGGGGATGTCCGCTATCTGTGGTCACAGTGGAGGGGGGGGGGAATGTCCGCTATCTGTGGTCACAGTGGATAGGGGGATGTCCGCTATCTGTGGTCACAGTGGAGGGGGGGATGTCCGCTATCTGTGGTCACAGTGGAGGGGGGTGTCTGCTATCTGTGGTCACAGTGGAGGGGGGGAATGTCCGCTATCTGTGGTCACAGTGGATAGGGGGATGTCCGCTATCTGTGGTCACAGTGGAGGGGGGATGTCCACTATCTGTGGTCACAGTGGAGGGGGGTGTCTGCTATCTGTGGTCACAGTGGAGGGGGGGGGGATGTCCGCTATCTGTGGTCACAGTGGATGGGGGGGGATGTCCGCTATCTGTGGTCACAGTGGAGGGGGGGTGTCTGGTATCTGTGGTCACAGTGGAGGGGGGATGTCCGCTATCTGTGGTCACAGTGGAGGGGGGATGTCCGCTATCTGTGGTCACAGTGGAGGGGGGTGTCTGCTATCTGTGGTCACAGTGGAGGGGGGCTGCTATCTGTGGTCACAGTGGATGGGGGGTGTCTGCTATCTGTGGTCACAGTGGAGGGGGGATGTCCGCTATCTGTGGTCAATGTGGGGGAGATCAGAGGGGAAACAAAAATTGATCACGGAGGGGAAATGTTGGGCATTATAGATTAGTAGGAACAATAGGAAACATACTGAAGGCGCTCATAGAAGAAGCGCTGGGGGAAAAGGTGCTGAGGAGCAAGAGGAGGCACTAGTGCTCAGAGGTAAAAGACGGGGTGAGGGTGTATTGGAGATGACTGGGGGCAGTGGGTGGACAAGCAACAATGTGGTGGACAAGGGAGTAGAGGGGAAGACTGGACACAGTGGGGTGGAATAGGCAGTGGGGGGGGGTGACAAGGGATGCTCAGTGTACTATGGGGTAACATGGGGGTGGACATGGACAAGTAGGCTTGATAGACGCAACAATGGATGGAAAGGCAATGAGGAGACAGGGGGTGGACATGGGGACAGTGGGTAGAAAGAGTAAAAATGGGGGGACATGAAGGTGGACAGGGGGGTGTGGAGTGGATAAGGTACAGGGGGATAGTGAGGTGAGAAGGAGGGCAATAAGGGGACAGGGAAAAGTGAGAGGACAGGAGGATAGGGGTAGACAGGAGGCATTGGAGAGACAGAGGAGCAGGGGGGCGCCAGGGGGATAGGAAGGTAGTAGTGGTCAGTAAGAGATGAATACCTGGCTGATGGTGTCCTGGTCTGGAGGTTGACGTGGATCTCCTCTGATGAGTCTTCTATGGTTGGGGTCCTCTCGGATGGTCCCTCTTGGCTCCTCTGATGAGTCTCCTATGGTTGCGGTCCTCTCGGATGGTCCCTCTTGGCTCCTCTGATGAGTCTTCTATGGTTGGGGTCCTCTCGGATGGTCCCTCTTGGCTCCTCTGATGAGTCTTCTATGGTTGGGGTCCTCTCGGATGGTCCCTCTTGGCTCCTCTGATGAGTCTCCTATGGTTGCGGTCCACTCGGATGGTCCCTCTTGGCTCCTCTGATGAGTCTTCTATGGTTGGGGTCCTCTCGGATGGTCCCTCTTGGCTCCTCTGATGAGTCTTCTATGGTTGGGGTCCTCTCGGATGGTCCCTCTGGGCTCCTCTGATAAGTCTTCTATGACTCTTCCCAGCACGGTGACTGGACATGAAGGGGGAAATCTCTCCCAACTCTCGGCTTCTCTTCCTCCGGCTCACAAGTGTCCACAATCAGGGGAAAGTTCTCCTCCGTGTCCCCGATGGAAGATGGAGGCTTCTTGTCCTGGCTGAGAGGTGTGAGGGACGTTCTGTGTCTGCACTACGGATCTGGGAAGACTCCAATCACATTGTGAGCAAGCTTCCTCACAGGGGCCCCTCCCCCACAGAGGCCTCGGGCCATGCTGACCACAAACACAGGACAGGGAGGGGATATTCACAAAGAGGGCCCCTCCCTCACAGACATCCCGGGGCCATGCTGACTACAAACACAGAGAGAGGGGGAGGGGGACTCACATCTGGAGTCATTCAGTGCCATGTGCTTCTCATTCACTACAACCTAAAGAGAACCCCTCCCCCCTTTTAACCACTTGCTGACCGGGCTTTTTCTGCCACTTTTTGTTTTCAAGTTTAAATCTTTTTTTTAATTATTATTATTATAATACAGGATTTATAAAGCGCCAACAGTTTTCGCAGCGCTTTACAATGTAGGGAGACATTACACCAACATTTTTTATATAAATAATTATTATAGTTTTTTTTTTTTTTAAACTGCCCCTTTAAATATTTTTTTTATCACTTTTAGACCCCTTTCACACTGGAGTGTTTTTCAGACGCTTGTCGGCTAAAAATATCGCCAGTAAAGTGCCTGAAAAACGGCTCCCCATGCAGGGCGCATTTAAAGCGGGATTCCACCTGCAATTTATTTTTTAATAAGGACACTTACCTGTCCTAGGCGCCCGCGATGTCGCCCCCCCCGAGGCTGATCTCTCGATCGTGGCAGGTCCTGACGCCCCCATCCTCACTAAGGGAAACAGGCAGTGGAGCCTTGCGGCTTGACTGCCCGTTTCCTATTGCGCATGCGCGAGTCTTGCTGCGCTGTATGAATGGGCGGCCGCTCTCTGGGATACACACAGTTCCCTGAAGGCAGCGCGCCCCATTCCCCAGAAGACAACGCGAGGATGAAGATCAGCCGTGGACTAGGAAGAGGCAGATTAGGAAGATCCGCATAGCAACCGCTATTCCTGGTAAGTAAAAACATTTGTTTTCACTTTTTTTGTAGCATTTTGGTGTAACTATTTTTAGGGTGGACCTCCACTTTAACCCTTTATTTGGCTTCTAGCAGGGGTTAAAAGCGCCCGCTAGCGGCCGAATAGCGTCGCTAAAACTACATTAAAGCCCCGCTAAAACTAGCTGCACTTTACCGCTCCTGCCCCCGCCCCAGTGTGAAAGCACTAGGGATGAGCCAAACACACCCCCCCCCCTCGGTTCAGTTTTCAGCAGAACATGTGAACAGGCAAAAAGTTTGTGTGAACACTGCTAAAGATTATGGGACACGAACATGGAAATCAAAAGTGCTAATTGTAAAGGTTAATATGCAAGTTTTTGGCATAAAAAGTGTTTGGGGGCCCGGCTCCTGCCCCAGGGGACATGTATCAATGCAAAAAAATGCCCCCTGCAGAGAATTGCAAACAAAAGGTCTACTGGGACAAAGGGAAACTGTACAGAGAAGGTTTTCCTGCAGAGGGGAATGAGGCTGACACAAGTAGTAGGCAACTGGTTGTACCCAGTCAATTTAGGGGACAGCTACTAAAAGTGTCTCATGAGGTTCCCCTAGCAGGGCACTTGGGAATCACTAAGACCCGAGGGCGGTTGATACATAACTTTTATTGGCCTACGATGCTCACTGACATAGCTGACTACTGTCGGTCCTGTGTTACCTGCCAGCGAGTTGGCAAGGTAGGGGATGTACACAGGGCTCCGCTAAAACCTTTGCCTGTGATTGAAAAACCTTTTAAGAGGGTGGCGGTGGATATCATTGGGCCTTTGGCCATCCCTAGCAGTTCAGGCAAACATTTTATCCTGACAGTTATAGACTATGCCACGCGTTATCCAGAGGCGGTGGCTCTCTCCTGCCTCCGGACAGACAAGGTCGCTGATACTTTGCTGGGAATCTTCACAGTGGGGTTCCCGGCCAAGCTCATTAGCGATCAAGGCCATCAGTTTGTGTCTGACTTGATGCAAGCTCTCTGTCTGAAAATACAGATGACACCACCTTGATTGAGAGTGTTTGTTGAAGCTGAGGATCAACCTTCGCCCCAGTCTCTCCCAGCTTAGCGGTGCAGTAGGACGCTCTCTTGCGAGTCTGCTCACCTTAGGGCAACGAGAGCTGGACGCTCCAAACACGTGTCGGCTCTCCTCAGGGACTAAATCAGCCAGGCAGGGTCCTCACGTAGGCACACCAACCCCCAACCTCAGCTCTCCGCTCGCTCCAGCCGACTTTTTGCAATCTGCCTTCCCCTGGCTCCCTCCTTCATCCCTCCTTCCACGGCAAAGGTAAGCCCCTGGTGCACAGGGCTATCCCACCTCCCTGAGCTCCGCTGACAGCCATCCTTTTCAGGATAAGCCACGGCGGTGCCCCTCGCGCCACCTCGTCTCCTCGTGGAACGATTCCTGGCTGCCAGGTTTAGGAAAGGCCGCGGCTTCACCCGCGGCCTAATTGCACGCCGCACCAGCTACCTCCAGCAGCACATAAATCCCCCCCTTTGATCCCAGCAGCATCCCCCAGCCATCGCCAGACACCCCGGAGCTGCATCCCTCCCCCCACTCGCTGACAGGCTGACATCCATGGCTGCAATCATCGGCTCTCTTCCGGCTGCCCCCCCGTTCTCTCCGGCTCCCCCCCCTGGTCCTCCATTCTCGGCCGATACCCCAGCCGGTCCCCCCCCTCACAGATACCACCGAGGCCATTATCCTGCTAGGGGCTCGTGGCACCCGCATCCACAGCCAGGAAAGTCTGCGGCTTCAACCGCGGCCTAGTGTGGATTCCCACGATTATCCAGCCTAAACCGCCCCTTTTCTACTCCTTTCAGTACTTGATCCAGGGCCACGTCAGATCGCCCAATAGGGGGGTCAGGAAGGAATTTTTTCCCCTGCCACGCACATTGGCATAGCACGGACAGGGTTTTTTTGCCTTGCTCTGGATCAACCAGGGAGGTAGGATTCAGTGAATCGCCCGCCAGTCATTTACTTAAAACCCCCCCCTTATCGGCATCTGCCCCCCAGTGCGCCAGCAACTATGACTAAACTGAGTTACTCGGCTGCAACCATATGGAGACTAAAGCCATCGGCCTCAATATTACCAGCCGCCACCAAAAAAGTCTTAAGGACTGAACGACAGTCAAACACTACACCTGCTTATCCAAACCTAAGTGCATATCATGCGCTCTGGTCAATACAAGATCAGCAGTAAGACACTGAGCAGAAATTCATGATCTCATCCTACAATGCGATTTAGACTGCCTCTTCATTACAGAAAGCTGTCTCACAACTGACTGTAACACCATTCTCGACGAACTGGTGCCTGAGAATTATCGCATAATAACAGAAAACAGAGTGGGGCAAAGAGGAGGAGGCCTGGCAGTGATCCATAAGAGTTACCTCTCGATCACTAAACCAGTCCTTCAAAACTCTCTTCCATTCATGGAAACCCTCTCCCTACAGCTACAAGAAACCCCCAGGAGACCGTCCATATTCTACTCTGCTATAGACCACCGGGTCCTAAATCGCAGCTTCTCACATCATTGACAGAGTTCATGTCCACTTATACACTAAACAGCAAACATCTTTTGCTGCTTGGGGATCTCAACCTTTGGGCCAACTCCTCACAGGATCCCGTGGCCGTCGCCTGCATTGACCACTTGGAAGGACTAGGTCTGCAGCAGCTAGTATGTGGGCCCACACATACTTCTGGTCACACGCTCGATCTTATTTTCAGACAAGATCTAGAAATAAAAATTCTGGAAAATGAGTCGTTACCATGGACAGACCACCATGTAATCAAATTCATGATTACCAAAAATATCTCTTTGACTAAAACACTAAAACCAGTGACAACACACTGGACCAGATCGCAGAAGAAGCTCCATTCGGAACTCTTCAAAACAACATTAGGGAACAAAGTAAAAACAATCCATTCACACCAGTTTGCCACGGAAACCTTGGATGCCATTAACACAGCTCTACTACAGTCAGCCGACGTAGTAGCGCCCAAACGCAAAACCTGCATCCGGAAAATCAACTCCAGCTGGTTTAACGACCAGCTGGCATTGTTTAAGCAAGAATGCAGAAGAGCGGAAGCAGCTTGGAAAAGAAGCACTACAGACGAAAACCGCGCCATCTACAAGGAAATAACAAAAAATATCACAAAGACATTTTCAAGGCCAAAAAGTATCATTTTCCAAGATCATCACCAATGCCCTAAATCGTCCCCGCGTAGAGAAATGCCTCTTTGATAGAAAACTGGATGACAAAGAGTTATCTTAAACTCAACGGTTCGGAAACAGAACTTCTCCTGTTTCACGCCAATAGTAAGAACCAACTGGCAACAACATGGATACCCCCGCCCATTCTGGGCAAAATCATCACCCCTAGCACCAAAGTCAAAAGTCTCGGAGTCATCTTTGACACCTACATGACAATGGATGCACAAATAGGGTCAGTAGTCAGCGGATCCCACCATCTGCTGCGCCTACTACGCAGACTTATTCCATTTATTCCTAAATAAGACATAGCAGTCGTGGTGGGAACAATTGTTAACTCCAGACTGGACTATGCAAATGCCCTTTACCTCTGACTCCCAAAGTACCAAATCACTCGTCTGCAAGTCATTCAGAATACGGCCGCACGTCTTGTGACTGGGAAAAACCTTGGGAATCAATCTCACCCTCACTGAGAATCCTTCACTGGCTGCCAGTGAAAGACAGAATCACTTTCAAAGCACTCTATCTGACACATAAATGTATTTTGGGAAATGCCCCCCAATATCTATGCGAAAAACTAAAAGCCTACAACCCCAATCGCGTTCTGCGATCCTCCAACCAAAATCTACTCCAAATACCCAAAACCAGATACAAGTCCAAAGGAGAACGAAGATTTGCGGTCCAAGGACCCAGACTATGGAACGCTTTACCAAGCAGCATTCGGTTGGAGGAGAACCACTTGGCCTTTAGGAGAAAGATCAAGACCCATCTCTTCTGAGGTCAAAGGAGAAATGGACAAACAAGCACCCAGAGGCGATTCAGTTCGCATGTGCAGCACTATATAAATTTTTCACTCACTCAGATCCGGGTGCTGAATCCTGTGTCAGGGGATTCTGGACCAAAAGTGTCTCCTCATAAAGGAAGGTCTGTGGCAGAGACTGGACTTTATTCCGTGAGCCATCCCGGCTGCTAGGCCAGTGAGAGGGACCTATCCGGGGGAGCAATACCCACTCTGGCTAGAGTGGTGACGAGAACTTTTGGCTGGAAGCAAGAACCTACCTACCTACTTACCCTTCCACCCCTCCAATTTATTTTCTACTAAGTTTCTACAAATAAATCCCAGAAAGAGACAAGTATCGTATGGACATTGGAATTCTTCAGACTCTCTTTACCGCTCTGGACAGCGAGAAGATAGAGGTAACGTGCCACCCAAAATATCTTATCCTGGTTCACCTCCTTTTTGGAAAACCGATCACAAATAGTGAAATTGGGACCATCTCCTAATTCACCCCACTGCAACCCATCCACCCACTGACCTCCTGTCCCCTCCTCTGTTTCCCCAGCAGCTCCTTCGGGGGTAGTGCTACACGTGTAATATTATACAAGGTGTGGGAACGATCGGCACAAACAATACAACCTCACATTGTTTTCTTTGATGGTGACGGAAGTCATAGAACATCGGGAACATCGCCCTGTTCAGCTGCCCATACAATCGTACAATCTCCTTCTCTTATGGTTAGTGGAGGGAAATGGAAGTGTATGAGGTGATCCCCCGGGGGGTGCAATATGAGAGTCCTGAGAGATGTGAGAGCTCCGGATCTCTCTGAAGACACCAGTGTGATGAGGGGAGGAAGGAAGAGGACACAAGAAAGGGAAAGCTCCTCCTACACAAGAGATTATTGGAGGAGAAATCTTCTCACTACATACCATGGATTGATGAATGGCGCTTAGAAGGAGATCAACATTTCATTTCCTTTTATCATCACATTTTGGAATGAATGGAATTTACTGAATAAAAATCACATTCACTGCTAGAAATTCATTCCTTGGAGAGAAATTCCCCATCCTGCTCCTCCCAATCTTCTCCTCACTGCGCTCAATAATCAACGTTCATTTCCCTCCACTAACCAGAAGAACGTCCAACAAACCTTCTTCACATGACCAATCTGGAATGAGATTCTATTGTGTCATCCCAGAGAATGGGGGAGGGGTCCTCTTTGTGATCCCCTCCCTGTCCTGTGTTTGTAGTCAGCGTTGCCTCAGAGGCATCTGTAGGAGAATGGAAGGAGGGGTCCTCTTTGTGATCCCCCCTCCCCCACACTGTGTTTGTAGTCAGCATGGCCCTGAGGCATCTGTGGGGGAGGAGCCCCTGTGAGGAAGCTGGCTCACAATGTGATTGGAGTCTTCCCAGATCCGTAGTGCAGACACAGAACGTCCCTCACACCTCTCAGCCAGGACAAGAAGCCTCCATCTTCCATCGGGGACACGGAGGAGAACTTTCCCCTGATTGTGGACACTTGTGAGCTGGAGGAAGAGAAGCCGAGAGATTTCCCCCTTCATGTCCAGTCACCGTGCTGGGAAGAGTCAGAAGTCACCCGACCATAGAAGAGGAGCCCAGAGGGACCATCCGAGAGGACCCCAACCATAGAAGACTCATCAGAGGAGATCCACATCAACCTCCAGACCAGGACACCATCAGCCAGGTATTAATTTCCTAATTCACCCCACTGCAACCCATCCACCCACTGACCTCCTGTCCCTCTGCCTCTCCACTGCCCCCTTGTCCTCCCCTCTGGCCCCCTATACACCACTGTTTCCCTCACTTCCCCTCTGTCCACCTCTGTGTCTCCCCCACTGCCCCCCTGTCAAGCCTTGTGTCTACCGCCACTACCCCATCCCCCTATGTTCCCCCACTGCCCCCTGCCCACTCCTTTGCCCCCTATCCACCCCTCTGTCCTACCTCTGTCCCCCTGCCCACACCTCTGACCCCTTACTGCCCCCCTGTCCTCCCATGTTTTCCCTACTGCCCTCTGTCCATCCCACTGCCCCCCTGTCCTCCCCTCTGTCCCCCCACTTCTCACCTGTTCATCCCCTCTGTCCCACTACTGTCTTCCTGTTCAGCCCTCTGTCTCTACACACCCCTCTGTCCTACCCCTGCCCCTTGTCTCAATACTGTCTCCCTATCCATCTCCTCTGCCCCTGTCCAACCCTGTGTCCCCCCACATTCCCTCTGTACACCCCTGTGTCCCCCCATTTCCCCCTGTTCAGCCCTGTGTTTCACCCCACTGCCTCATCTCCCCTCTGTCCCCCCACTGCCCCCTATCCACCACTCTATCCCCCTACTGCCCCTTGTCCTCCCATGTGACCCCCTACTGCCCCATGTTCTCCTATGTGTTCCCCTCACTACCCCCCTGTCAAACCCTGTCCCTCACACTGCCCCCTGTCCTGCCCTCTGTCCCTACACTTCCCCCTCTGTCCAGCCCTTTGTCTCCACACTGCCCCCCTGCCCAGCCCGTTGTCCCCACACTGCCCCCCTTTCCAGCCCTTTGTCCCCACACTGCCCTTCTGTCCACCCCTTTGTCTCCACCCTCTTCAATGTCTATATCCCTGTCCCCCAATGCCCCATTTCCGTCCTCCTGCTCCCCTGTCCCACCACTGAGCACCTATGTTCTTTTTTTTAGATTTTCAACATTTCTCCTCAGTGATCACTATTTATTTTATCAAATAACAACAACCCCTCCCCCCACAGAAAATGGGCATTTTTTCCTCCCACTTACCTCTCACTGCCCACCTGTCCCCTCCACTTCCCTGTCTACTTCCCTGCCCCCCCCAACTGCCTCCCTGTTCACCCCAATCCCCCCTGTCCCCTCACTGCCCCCTGTCATGTGTCTGGTGTGGGGGTGTACATGGGGAGCAGGAAGAGGGAGTAACACAAGGATTCTAGCTTGTAGAGGTGCCTGAGGAACCCCAGAAGTGTGTGCTGATTACTAGACTGCCCCCAACCCTTATGCCCCGTACACACGAGCGGAATTTCCGATGAAAAGCTCACATCAGACTTTTGCTGGCGGAAATTCTGCTTGTGTGTACGGGGCATTAGAGTTCAGATTGTATGTAAGATTTGTATCTGCCTGTGTGTGGTCAGCCAGCTAGATATGGGCGGAGTCTCCCTCTAGTGGTGGTCAGAGGTATTGCAGGCTGTGCCAAGTCTATCACAGCTGGTATTACTGGCTACCAATAATCTCCCTCTCCTTCCCTCCTCCACCAAACAAGGTCCTCTCCTGGTTTTCTAGTTCCCGTGGGGCTTCCCTCCTTGTCATGTGTGTGGCAGTGGTGGGATAATAGAGTGTGTGCGCTGTTATACAGCTGTTACCCCTGTCTGGGGTGGGAACTTGGGGGTCCTCCTGACAATCTGCCAGCGTGCTGGGTGATTTCTGTGGATATACAACAGAAGGTGATACCCCGTGTGTTGTCTGACCCCCCACATCCCTGTACCCCGATACCATTGTCTGTAACAACAGACTCCTCCCACTGACCACTATGGCTGAACATTGGCCCGGATTCAGAGAGCAATTGCGCCTGCGTAACCATAGTTACGCAGCGCAATTGCTTGCTTGCGCCGGGTTACGAATGCTCCTGATTCAGGAACATCGTAACGCCGACTGCAGCCTAAAATCTGCGTGGCATAAGGCTCTTATGCCACGCATATTTTAGGCTGCATTCTTGCGATGACCGCTAGGGGGCGCTCCCATTGTGCTCAGTGTATAGTATGCAAATTGCATACTAACACGATTCACAATGTTGCGCGAGCCCTGCGTACACAAGTTACGTTGTTTCCGTACGGCGTGTTTAGCGTAAGGCTGCCTCTTCTAATAGTAGGGGCAGCCAATGCTAAAGTATACCCGCCGTTCCCACGTCGCAAAATTTGAATTTCACGTCGTTTGCGTAAGTGATTCGTGAATGGCGCTGGACACCATTCACGTTCACTTGGAAGCAAATGACGTCCTTGCGACGTCATTTGCCGCAATGCACGTCGGGAAAGTTTCCCGACGGAGCATGCGCTCTATGCTCGGCGCAGGAGCGCGCCTAATTTAAATGATTCCCGCCCCCTACGGGATCATTTTAATTGCGTGCTCTAGCGCCGGGCAATTTTGCCGGCACGCCCTCGCAATTTACGGAGCTACTGGTCCGTGAATCGAGGGCAGCAGAGCAAATTTGCGGGGGCGCAGGGCAAAATCGTTGCCCTGCGCCTCCGCAAAAAAAGTGCAAATCTCTTTGAATCCGGGCCAATGTTTTCATCCTGCTGACCACAGACCCAAATCATTTGTCCCCCCCTGCCCAGCAGTATAAGGGGCACTATGACTATAATATTGTGCTGACCTCTCTACTCTATATATTGTGTTGTACATTACAATAGTGCTGACCCCTCTACTCTATATATTGTGTTGTACATTACAATAGTGCTGACCCCTCTACTCTATATATTGTGTTGTACATTACAATAGTGCTGACCCCTCTACTCTATATATTGTGTTGTACATTACAATAGTGCTGACCCCTCTACTCTATATATTGTGTTGTACATTACAATAGTGCTGACCTCTCTACTCTATATATTGTGTTGTACATTACAATAGTGCTGACCCCTCTACTCTATATATTGTGTTGTACATTACAATAGTGCTGACCCCTCTACTCTATATATTGTGTTGTACATTACAATAGTGCTGACCCCTCTACTCTATATATTGTGTTGTACATTACAATAGTGCTGACCTCTCTACTCTATATATTGTGTTGTACATTACAATAGTGCTGACCGCTCTACTCTATATATTGTGTTGTACATTACAATAGTGCTGACCTCTCTACTCTATATATTGTGTTGTACATTACAATAGTGCTGACCCCTCTACTCTATATATTGTGTTGTACATTACAATAGTGCTGACCCCTCTACTCTATATATCGTGTTGTACATTACAATAGTGCTGACCCCTCTACTCTATATATTGTGTTGTACATGACCAGCTACAGTAGTCAGGAATGACAGCGGTGACCCCGGAGGTGACACAATTCTTGTCATTCATGACAGAGGATATCGGGGGATGGGATGTTCTCCAAGCTCCTCCTACCTGACAAGCTATAGTGGTTTATCAATGTTCCGCCATCTTGGACCTATCAGACGAAACACGCCAGGGAACAGAAGGGGGAGGGGTGACACATTGTCTGTATTGTGATTGGCTGGTTCTCCAGCTGCCCCGATCACTTCTACATGACGGCCAATCACTGGCTGAGAATAATACAAAGCTCTTTTCTCTATAAATCTCTTGAATACCAGAAGGATAAAGAATGTACATTGGTAGACAAGGGGTCAGTGAATGGGGCGGAGCTCTGCTGACTTCCATCATCCAATCACGTGTAAGTAAAACTCCAGGGGCCAGATTCATGAAGCACTTACACCGTTTTTTTGATAGATGCGCGGCGTAAGTGCAGATTTGCACCGGCGTATCTCTGCACCGTACCCACAGAACCAGATACGCCTCAAAATAGACTTCTTCCTACCGACGTAACTTTTCTACGCCGGAGCGGCGTGGGTGGATCTTTACACTGGACGGATCTGGCGTGGCCATGGTTTTTTGTTTTTAAATATGCAAATGAGGGAGATACGCCGATTCACAAAACTACGTTTGACCGGCGCAGGCTACTCCCGGTGGCCCAGATTCAAGAAGCACTTGCGCCCGCGCAACCATAGTTGCGCGGCGCAAGTGCTTACTTGCTCCGGTGTAACGAGTGCTCCTGATTCAGGAACCTCGTTACACCGAATGCAGCCTAGGATGTGATAAACATAAGCCTCCTTATGCCTTCACATCCCAGGCTGCATTCTTGCGTTGTCCGCTAGGGGGCGCGGCCTTTGTGATCGGCGTGTAGTATGCAAATTGCATACTACCACCGATTCACAAAAGTTGCGCGGGCCCTGCCTACGCAAGGTACGGAGTTTCCGTACGGCGCCTTTAGCATAAGGCTGCTCCTGCTAATAGCAGGCGCAGCCAATGCTGAAGTATAGCTGCGCCTCCCGCTCGCGACGTTCAAATTTAACGTCGTTTACGTAAGTGAACCGTGAATGGCGCTGGACGCCATTCACGTTCACTTACAAGCAAATGACGTCCTTGCGACGTCATTTGCCGCAATGCACGTCGGGAAAGTTTCCCGACGGAGCATGCGCTGTTCGCTCGGCGCGGGAGCGCGCCTAATTTAAATGATTCCCGCCCCCGGCGGGATCATTTACCATAGGCAGCCTTGCGCCCGGCTGCTTAGCATATTGCCCGCGCAATTTACGGAGCAACTGCTCCGTGAATCGCGGGCAAAGCGCAATATTTGCATGGGCGCAGAGAAAAAAATTTGCTCTTTGCCCACGCAAATATTGCGCTATTCTACTTGAATCTGGGCCGGTGAGCGTAACTGGAAATTCCGGTGCAAAGTTACCCCTCATAAAAGCAGGGGTAACTTTGCACCAGACTTGCTCAAGTCAGCTGGAGAGGGCCCGGATGGCCCGGATGGGAACCCCCTTAAAGGTCCAGAGGCCACCAGGGCCCCAGATGGCAACCCCCCTTTTTTTTATAAAAATAAATTACGAAATAAAGGGGGCTTTCCATCCGGGACCTCTGGGCCCTTTAATAATAATAATAATGATAATAATAATTATATATATATATATTTTTGTCCGAAAGGCACTGGCCGTGAACTTGTTCTGCATACAGACGGCAGAACTTTTTCAGCCAACATTCACGAAACTACGTAGTTTTTCTGCTCTTTTGTCCGATGGAGCGTACAGTTGTTTGATTATACGACAAAACACGTCCATCGGAATATTCGATCCCAAAGGTGTTGAGGTCAGGACTCTGTGCAGGCCAGTCCAGTTCCTCCACCCCAAACTCACTCATTTATGTCTTTATGGTCCTTGCTTTGTGGACTGGTCCAAATCATTTGATGAAAGGGGGGATTATGGTGGGGGGTTGTTTTTCAGGGGTTGGGTTGGCCCCTTAGTTCCAGTGAAGGGAACTCTTAAGGCGTCGGCATACCAAGACATTTTGGACAATTTCATGCTCCCAACTTTGTGGGAGGAGTTTGGGGGACGGCCCCTTCCTGTTCCAACATGACTGCTCACCAGTGCACAAAGCAAGGTCCATAAAGACATGGATGAGCAAGTTTGGGGTGGAGGAACTTGACTGGCCTGCACAGAGTCCTGACCTCAACTCGATAGAACACCTTTGAAATGAATTAGAGCAGAGACTGCAAGCCAGGCCTTCTTGTCCATCAAAAAAATATAATTACAAATATATTAAAAAAAATATAAAAAAAAAAAAAAGGGGGGGGGGGTTCCCATCTGGGGACCCCCGGGCCCCTTACAGGTGTACTGCCTGTACCCCCCTGATGGCGGCCCTGGTCATAAGTCTCCATTGCTGTTATGAGGGCTGACATCTCCTGGGTGTTAAAGTTTTTTTTTCCTCCTCTGCCTGTGGGGAACGGGAGTAGCCATCTCACAGCAAAAGTACCTTCCCTGGGGGGGGGGATAAAACTGGATGTACATTTGCATCGGCTGGGCGTAAGTTGGGCCGGCGCATCTCTGTAAGTTGGGCCGGCATAGTTGTGAGCATGCTCAGAAGGGAACGAACGTACTGAGCATGCTCCGTTCAAGATACGCCAGGCGTAAATCACTGCTCCACGTTCAGAACATCATTTGCATAAGGTCACACCCACTTCCACTTACGCCGAGGAAATTAAGTTAGGCCGGTGCAAAGTTAGGCACAAGTGCTTTGTGAATACCCTACCTGCCTCTCCACGCTGGTCCGGCGTAGTGTAAAAAAGATGCACTACGCCGGTCCAAAGATGCGCCATTGTACATGAATCTGGCCCCATGTGTTTTATTTCTTTGCACGCGATTGGTTTGTTTTCTTTTATAACATTCATTATTAAATGTATCTAATATATAGAAACAATATATACAATATTATTTTACTGAGGACAATATATGATTCCCATTGGCTGATAAAATGTACATTTTATTACAATTTCCAGCGGGAGAATCTCATTCAGAGAAATGTGCTGCATAGTGACGGAGGAATGTTCTTGGGTTCAGATTTGTGGCGACTTTAGGCAAGACGTCTAAAAATCCTTGTGCAAACAGCATGATTTTATTTATGCTGTTTGGATGCTTGCACTTGTTTCCAGCAAGATGGAAGAATAAACCAAAATCTTTGTTTTCATCCGTCTTCGGCTGTTTCTCTGTATCGTTCAGTGTGTAGTGATCCCATCCAGGGGGTCACACCCCCGCTACCGAGCTAATGCCTTACAAAGGGATATTTACATTCCTTGTAATAGGAATACAAGTGACACTTTTTTTTTTTTATAAAGAACAGTGTAAAAAATAAAAGGTAAAATAAAAGATAAAAATTAAACGCACCCCGTCCCGCCGAGCGTGTGTGATGAAGCGAACGCATACGTGAGCAGCGCCCGCATATGAAAACGGTATTCAAACCACACATGCGAGAGCAATAATTCTAGTCCTAGACCTCCTCTGTAACTCAAAAGATGCAACCCGTACAATTTTTTAAACGTTGCCTATGGAGATTTTTAAGGGTAAACGTTTGTCGCCATTCCACAAGCGGGCGCAATTTTGAAGCGTGACATGTTGGATATCAATTTACTTGGCGTAATATTATCTTTCACATTATACAAACAATGGGCAAACTTTACTGTTGTCTTATTTTTTAATTAAAAAAATATATTTTTTTCCCCAAAAAAGTGCGCTTGTAAGACCGCTGTGCAAATAAGGTGTGACATAAAGTATTGCAATGACCGCTATTTTATTCTCTAGGGTGTTAGAATTTTTTATTTATTTTTTTATAATGTTTGGGGGTTCTAATTGATTTTCTAATAAAAACACCAAATCTCAGAAAGAAGCTTGGTCCTTAAGTGGATAATCACTTCTCCTTTACTTCCTGGACACACCCTGCACCATCTACCCTCCCCCTTCCACCCACCTCATCAGGTGCATCTTTTTTCTATGCAATCAGTAATCACTGTTCTCACTAAATACACAGCTATAGATCATTCATTTGGCAGAGTGTGCAGGAGCTGAGCGATCAGATAACGGCCGATGTGGATAGAGCTGTAATATTGTAATCAGGAGAAGTGTGTCCTGGGTTCTGTAATTATCACCATACACTATACAACCTGATGATGGGACATCTAAAGGACATTGTACAGATTACATAGTTTATGGCCAGCTTTAAAGAAGAACATAGGAGGGAGTGGATGGAGTCACTCAGGTGTCAAGCCGCACTCACTCGTCACACATAGGGTAGACCATTTATTTTGACTGGGCTGCCCTATGTGCAACAATCGCCCCAAAAAAGCTCCAGAACTTTTTTAGAGTGGAGTGTATATATATATATATAATATCTGCTATTCCCTTTGTGGAGGGAAATTTAAAGACTTACCAAACATCTACCCAGAATACACCTGAGCGATGACTCTTCAGCTTTTCTTCTACACATGACCCTCCTTTCTAAAGCTTTATAGAAAATATCACTACTCATTCACCTTATAAACGTGGTGAGATCTTCTATCCCACTGAAATGTCTCTGTGGATTTCCAGGGTTACTGAGATCAAAGGAGAGGAAGATCTCACCACATCTCTGAAGGGCGAGGAAGATCATTAGGAATAATTAATCGCTTTGAAAATGCAGAGAATTGACTTTCAAGATTCGCCTCCTATTGATTTCAATGAGGTTTGCATTTAAATCTGCAATTTTATTGGATCTTTAGGCGGCTTGCCTAAAGTCCCCACAAATCTGAACCCAAGAACATTCCTCCGTCACTATGCAGCACATTTCTCTGAATGAGATTCTCCCGCTGGAAATTGTAATAAAATGTACATTTTATCAGCCAATGGGAATAATATATTGTCCTCGGTAAAATAATATTGTATATATTGTTTCTATATATTAGATACATTGAATAATGAATGTTATAAAAGAAAACAACTTTATTCTTTATAATTCTTTATAATAACTTTATAGAATTCTGACTTTTTTTTTTGTTTCTGTACAGGTGGATTGAGGAACCAAGTTTTCTATCATGTTGGACTTCATCAATACAACAAAGTCACATGGGAAGTGAAGCCATATGGGTGTCTGAAGTCACTGAAAGTCTTTATCACAATTCACTGGAGGATTCACACAGGACACAAGTCATATCCGTGTTCTAAATGTTGTTCTGAATTCTCTTCAACATCGATCCCGCCTCAGAGGAGAACAGGAGAGAAGTCATTTCAGTGTTCTGGAAGTGACAATGACTTTACAGTAAAGTCCAACCCATGTATACATAAGAGGAGTCATTTCAGAAGATATTTCTTGTTTGGAATGCAATAAAGATTTACAATGGAGGCAAAACGTATCACACACCAGAAGGTTTATAATGGAGTGAAGTCATATCAGTGTTCTGAATGTGACAAAGCTTTTACATGTAAGTCACAGATTATCATACACCAGAGGATTCACACTGGAGAGAAACCATATCCATGTTCTGAATGTGGCAAAGCTTTTACACAGAAGTCGCACATTATGACACACCAGAGGATTCACACTGAAGAGAAACCATATCAGTGTTCTGAATGTGGTAAAGCTTTTACACAGAAGTCAACCCTTATGACACACCAGAGGATTCACACTGAAGAGAAACCATATCAGTGTTCTGAATGTGGTAAAGCTTTTACACAGAAGTCAACCCTTATGACACACCAGAGGATTCACACTGAAGAGAAACCATATCAGTGTTCTGAATGTGGCAAAGCTTTTACACGTAAGTCACACCTTATGAGCCACCAGAGGATTCACACTGAAGAGAAACCATATCAATGTTCTGAATGTGGCAAAGCTTTTACACAGACGTCACACCTTATCAGACACCAGAGGATTCACACTGGAGAGAAGCCATTTTAATGCTCTGAATGTGACAAAGCTTTTACATTAATGTCGGCATCATCTATCACCAGAGGATTTACAAGCTTCAGCTACAGAGAGGAAACTCTGAAATAAGGGGTATCAAAGGAGTTGTGGGCATCCCATTAGTTTCACAGCCCCAATGTTATCCCACAAGCTAGGAAAGAAGTGAAAAGATAAAATGCTTCTCAAAAAAAGTAACACAAATTTGTGAGCAAACTGGAAAGAAATGATTGGAGGCTTTTAGCTGGATTCAGAAAGGGTGTCCTAACTTTGCGGCGGCGTAGTGTATCGTGTTTACACTACGCCGCCGTAAGTTAGCGAGGTAAGTACATGATTCACAAAGTACTTGCCTGCTAAGTTGCGGCGGCATTGCCTAAAGCGGGCGGGCGTAAGGGAGCCTAATTCAAAATTGGCTGAGGGGGCGTGTTTAATGTTAATTTGGTTTGACCTGACGTGATTGAAATTTTTTTGGAACGGCGCATGTGCCGTCTGCCTACATATCCCAGTGTGCATTGCGGCAACGTACGCCGCACGGGCCTATTGGTTTTGACGTGGACGTAAATGACGTAAATCCCTATTCACGGACGACTTACGCAAGCGACGTAAAATTTTCGAATTTCAACGCGGGAACGACGGCCATACTTAACATTACTATTCCAGCTATTTGATGGAATAACTTTACGCCTGAAAATGCGTTACGTAAACGGCGTATCTGTACTGCGTCGGCCGGGCATACGTTTGTGAATAGGCGTATCTATTTACATATTCTACACCGACCGCAATGGAGGCGCCACCTAGCGGCCAGCCTAAATATTGCACACTAAGATACTACGGCACAAGCCGTCGTATCTTAGATAGGTTTAAGTGTATCTCAGTTTGAGAATACACTTAAACTTAGGACAGTGCAGATTCCGAGTTAGGTCGGCGTATCTACTGATACACCGACCTATCTCTACCTGAATCTAGCTATTTGAGTTTAGTTCTTATCTCCATCAGACACACACTTAGAAGGCCTGCAAATATTTTACCTTTTGACATTTTCTTTTTTTTTAGATAAGCGCCCATGACTGAATTGTTTCCATCGTTATTCTCATGTTTACCTTTTTTTCATGGAGCTTTGTCTGAACATGTAATGTATTTCATCATTCACTAACTGAGCTGTGATCCCAAATGTTTTCTTCATTGACAGATCCTGAGCTAATACATGACCAACACTGCCGCCGTACAAAGACTAGTGGTCAAGTGGCATCTTGCCGAACCTTCCAAATTATGAAAGCTCATTCCAAATTCTTCTGACTGTTGATACTTCATCAGCCAGGCTTGAGGGCCCCAGCTAAGCCCACCTTGTCCACACCTCCCATTACATGTCCCCCCTCCCTCTTCACCATCAATGCTTCCTTTCCATGTTTCCTCTCCTCTCATAGATGACAGCTTTACAGGCAGGTCTGTAGTTGGGACACCAGCCAGGGAGACGTCTCTGTTCAGTGAGAAAGCAACTTCCCAAGCTGGTGTAGGACTTCCAACACTGAGTTGCTGCTGTTTATGGGATTCATTCAACAGTACTCATACTTTCACTAGGAGGCTGAAATTCCTCTGAATGGGGTTCACTTTAATGACTCTGATTGGACAGATCTCTTTTTGGGGTAAAGTTTGTAAAGAACACTTCTTATCCCTGGAAATGTTATGATGTTGGCACTAAAGTGTAACTAATTCCATAAATGGTGCAATCTGTTATTCGCGTAGATGTTTTTGTTTTTCCGAGTTTCCCCTTGTCACTTTTTTATTACCTGTTGATCCTCCCAGTAGATCTGTTTTCTTCTACTTCCTGTAGAAGGCCAAGCTATTTGTCAAAAATAGCAGTTGGAGGGGGATGGGAAACACCATATAACACTGCCGGGGGTTCTTACAACTGTCAGTTTTCATTCATATGGTGGTTTAAACCTTAAAGCAGAACTCCGGACAAATTTTGTTTCCATGTCCTTGTTGCTGATCTCCTACATTCACCCACTTTGCCATCCATGTTCTTCTGAGATCTGTAGTTCCTCTGTAATAGGCTGCTGAACTTGCTGAAAAAACTTTATTGCCTGCTGACTTCCTATTTGTAAGTCCGCTGGCTGCTTTCCCTCTCCTGAGCTCAGCCAGCGGTCTGACACGCCCCCTTGTAGTCCTCTGAAAGCCGAGCAGAAGGAAGCAGACATGTTGTGGGCGGAGGGGGTCTCACAGCCCCCGGTCTGTGCCGCCCATGGAGGAGGTGCCCTCCTTCTCCTCTATCCTCCCTCCTCTGCTCCTGCCAGTCACCGCCCCATCCACTTCACCTCCACTCCATCCCCCTTCACTCTATTCCCGCCCCCCCTGCACCACCCCCGCCCCTGCCTGCTATCTCTGTGCAGAGCGGGATTATCATCAGTAATTGTATGACACAGCAGGGATATCCCACTGTGTCAGGTATAATATACAAGCACACCAATGCTGATGTCCCACCCCCGAAGTTATAAGAACAGTGCGCTGTCAATCATAATAGTGGGGGCGGGGCATCAGCGCTCAGCATTCTCATATAACAATATCGGACACCGCGGGAGATCCCTGCTGTGTATATACAAGTAATAACTGATAATAATCCCGCTCTGCACTGGTGGTCCCTGACATGGTGGTCCCTGACATGGTGGTCCCTGACATGGTGGTCCCTGACATTCTATGTGGCACCGGTGTCGCATAGAGAGTGTTGTACATTTGTTTTATATCATGAGGATCTCAGAAGGAGATATCTACACAAGGTAAAGGAGATTCAATCGGCACCTGGGTGGGAGGAAGTGGGGTCCATTTTCTTGGAGGGGTTGAGTTGGAACTCGGTTGAGTAATATGGTGGGTTTTCTTCTTAAGCCATTAGTTGTTACTATAGTTTTCATAATAATTTTATACATTGCTGATGTTGTTTCTTTCACTGTCAGTTGCTTTTGTCGTTTTATGCACATGGATAAATTCACATTTTAGGCCAGATGATTATTTAAAACCCCCAAACATTGTTTATTTTGTGAAAACAGAGACCCTAGAGAATACAATGGTGGTATTTGCTTTTTTTTATGTCACAGGATATTAGCGCAGCTGTTTATCAAATGCATGTTTTCTGTAAAAATACATTTAAGGTAATTTTAGGTCACACAAAAACAATATATTACCCAATTTCTTGGCCAGATATATCTTGTGAAATGGTGACAAACTTCAGTACCAAAAATTGCCCATAGGTGACGCTTTTAAAAGTCTTTCCAGATCATCAGTTTAATGCCACGTACACACGACTGTTTTTCATGTCATGGAAAAAAAAAAAGTTTTTCTCGACGTGATTCCTCTCAAGCCTGCCTTGCATACACACGATCGTGATACAAAATGCTCGAGCAAAGCGCGGTGAAGTACAACACGGATGATGGCACTATAAAGGGGAAGTTCCATTCGAATGGTGCCACCCTGTGGGTTGATTATGCTAATTTCCCATCTCATAACTTGCTTCTGAGCATGTGTGTTTTTTTTCCCCGTCGTTAAATCCTACACACGACGTTTTTCACGACGAGAAAAAATAGAGCATGTTCTAAATTTTTAATGCCCATTTTTCTCGACTAGAAAAATGCTCTGGAGCCTGCACACAAACGTTTTTAACGACCAATAAAAAAAAATTGAGTTTTTCTCGTCATGAAAAGCGGTGGTGTGTACGCGGCATAAGAAGTTCTCCATGAATGATGTCCCTAGAGTCATTCCTCTCCCTCTGGTGTGTGCAGCGATATGTGTGGTGTGATTGTTGTTTTCCTACATAACCGCACCTGAAGCTGCCATTTGCATGATGTGCATGTATGTGGGAACTGGGGGCTTTAACATTTGTTTTGTGTGTTTTTCTTTTATTTACAGTGTGTTTTTTATATAAAAAATGTCTTTACTTTCTGCTATAATAAATCCAGTAATGACGGGGATCAGCGTTTTTTTTTAATTTATTTATTTTAAGCAGGACAGCGACGTTGCAGCGGACAAATCTGACCCTAAGTCACCCTTTTACTTTCAATAGATTTTTATTGAATATAAGATGCACGTACAGATATTACATATGCGTCAGGTAATACATTAAAACTGGGGGAGCATTCCCATCAACTCTATAAACAATGCAATCAAGAAAAGGTAACCATAAAACTCGATAAGGACGTGATATCCCTAAAAACTGTAACATTCAAATAAACAGGTCGAGAGGAATGTACTGAGGAACCCACTGATGTGAGGCTTTGTCCCCGTGAAGACCAGACCCGGACCCCAGAACAACAAGGGTCCCCCCACCCTCCGCACCCCACTAGGGATCATGCTGTGCTAAAGGCAAGGCCCCCCGCAGCCCCCAGGTCCCAACCCGGTTATAGACATTCCCCGTGGATAAGGGTAAATAAACTATAGTGTTGTAAAGATCACATAAGGAATTCCCCTCAATGTCATGGAAGTGGTAACGCCACAACAATCACTTATGTAGGGTACTACAAGAACATAAACAAGCAGGGATAGTTAAAGAGGATAGAAAGTAGGAAAAGAGAGGGAAAAGGAGGATGGGACAGGGGTGAGGGAGCAAGGGAAAGCAGAGTGCCTAGTCATGGGCTAAGTTTCGTGTAGCCGCGGTGCGGATACGGGGATACGGAAAATACCGACATATTCAGCCCAGGGATCCCAAATCTTGTGGAACATCACAGAGGTATCGTCCAGTATGCTGGATAATTTTTCTTGAGTCATAATCCACTAAATGTTTCTTTTTTTTTTTTTTTTTTAAATAATTTTTATTAAGTTTTGAGAGACATACAAAAGGAATAGGATACATATAGGGTGGTGGCAGGCGTACCGAACATGGTACAATTAGATTACATACATCATACAAAGGTGCTTTACACAGCTTCTGGAAACATAGGAAAATACATTCCGCAGGTCAACATGTTTGCAGAGGGTATACCCAATCGGGTAATATTAGGGGAGGGGGTAGGTGGGGTTGACCTGCAGGTATAAAGCACGAGTCGACCTTGGACCCACCAGGTGTGCATGTAAAGAGGAAAAACCACATAGGAACAAACAAATAACGCATGGTTAAAGCTTTACAATAGAACAATCAACTCTGGATGGATCTTGCTCATTGGTGAGGGCCAATAGAAATACCGTGGGATCTAAGGATGTATATAAGCGGCCTATTCGAAAATACTCTGAAGGGAGGGGGGGGGGGGCACTCAGGGGGGGGTGGGGTGTTGTGGCGACTCAAGGAATGATCCTCATGGTGAACTGTTCCTCCTAGGTCTGGACGGTGGGGGGGATCTGAAAAAAGAGAAGGTGTATTGACCAAAATTAGAGCATTCCTCCGCAGATAGCGTAGCTTGCATAAAGAGATCCCATGTTGCCAGGAAACGAGATTTAGAGAGTTTGCGGTTGAAGTCGGTGGTTGCACGTTCCCTGAAGAGGAGGAGGAGTAGCTCATGTTGCACTTGGGTTGCCGTGGGAGGGAGGGCGGACGTCCAGTTTTTTAAGATGGCTCTCCGTGCGACCAGGAGACATAGCAGAGACCAGTCTTTGTTGGGACTTGCAGGTGCCGGGTGGGCCGGCGTAAGTGGGCGTGCCTGTGGGGACCATTGCAGTAGTAGAGGATCCCAATAGCCAAAGATAAGAAGCAGAGGGTCTTTGGGTAGTTTTAATAAAGTAATGTTGAAGATATAGGCCAGTACCTGGTCCCAAAAGGAAGATATGAACGAGCATGACCAAAAACGGTGGGTCAGGGAAGGTCTCTGATGATGACACAGGGGGCATTTTGCGGCCTCAGGGTCCGTTGTGGAGTAGAGAAAGGGTATGTGCGCCCGGTGGACGATTTTCAGTTGAGTTTCTCTCCAGATTTCATTGGGGGTCAAGCGTTGGACCTTGTTGAGGCCTTGAAGTAGCTTATTGACTAAGTTGTCATCCGGGAAGTCTCTGCCCCAATTAGCTGCGGATGAGGCACGTAAGGGAGGAGTGGTTTTGAGGAGTAGGGGTCTGTAGATGGCCGAGATCCTGTATGAGTCTTCTGCGATGAACTGGTCGGAGAAGTTGGGGGAGAAACGGTTGTTGGCCGCAGTGCAGGTGGCCTTTAAGTAGTTGATGCATTGCCAGAAGTGAAACATATGGGAGGGAGGGAGCGAGAAGGTGGTAGCCACCGTTTTAAAGGGTAAGGGACGACCGGTTGTTGCGTCACAGAGGGATGAGAACTTGGTGAGGCCTTTGTCTTGCCAGATTTTAAAAGGTTTGTAGTCCATGCCTGGGGGGAAATTTGGGTTTCCCTGGATTGGGACATGACGAGATATGTAGAGGGGCAGCCGAAGGCTCTTTCTGATTTCCCTCCAGGCAATAGCAGTGTCCCTTAGCAGGAGGTTGTGTTGGTACAGTGTTGGGACCGATTTCCATTTGCTATGGAGGAGAGCTATGAGGGAGAAGGGATGAGCCATGGCAGCTTCCAGGGGGTAGTTGGAGTAACGTGAGGATTGTGTGATCCAGTCCAGACCGATTCTCATTAAGCAGGCTAAGTTATAGGTTCTCACATTAGGAAGGCTAACACCCCCTTCGCGTCTGGGCAGGTAGAGTTTCTTTAGAGCAATGCGGGGTCTTTTACCTCGCCATATAAATTTAGAGACAGCCGATTCAAGATGCATGATATCCTTATGCCGGAGGAGCAGAGGTATAGTCTGCATTGGATATAGCAGCCGAGCAAAGCTGACCATTTTGATAAGGTGACACCTGCCCAGGAGCGAGAGGGGCAGATCCATCCAGTTTGCCAGTTCTTGCGAGATTTTTGCTAGCAGGGGGGGATAGTTAAGACAGTACAGGGAAGAGGGCGTCTTTCCTATTGATATACCCAAGTAGGTGATATGTGATTTAGCAATAGAAAAGATTGAGTGATGTGACCATGAGGGGGGTGGGCCACTCCCTAGCGGGAGTATCTCACTTTTGCCATAGTTTATGCGTAAGCCTGAGCAGGTTCGGAAAGTGTCAAAAACTCTTTTGATAGTGGACATATCGGAGGAGGGGTCGGCCGAGAAAATAAGGACGTCGTCCGCAAAGAGGGAAGAGCGTAGGTCATAGTCGCCGATAGGGATACCGTGAAGAGGTGCTACCTGGATGAGGTGTCTGGATAAGGGTTCTAAGGCAATGTTAAATAAGAGTGGCGATAGAGGGCAGCCTTGACGTGTGCCTTTGTGTAAACGAAATTCTTCCGAGAGTAGGCCCGCTGCCACTAGTTTCGCCGTGGGGGAGGAATACATGGAGTTTATGAGGTGGCAGAAGGGACCCGAGAAGCCCATCTTTGACAAAGTCAGGGCAAGCCAATCAAAGCTGACATTGTCAAAGGCTTTTTCTGCATCTAAAGTTATGATGGCAAAATCGCCATTTGGGTGATGCTTAGCATGTTCCAAGGCCAGCATAACTTTACGTATGTTAAGGGTGGCCGTTCTGCCCTTCACAAAGCCTGATTGTGCAGGGTGAATCAGGGAGGGGATGATGTCAGATAGTCGATTCGATATGATTTTTGATAGGATCTTGACATCCAGGTTAAGTAGGGAGATGGGTCTATAAGATCCTGGCTCCAAGGGGTCCTTGCCCTTCTTCGATAGTAATTTGATGATGGCCTGGTTACCTGACGGCAAGTAGGGACCGCCGGACCACATGTCTGAATATACTTTGTGAAGGGTAGGTTCTACTAGAGTTTGAAGGGTCTTGTAGAATTCACCCGTAAAGCCATCAGGGCCAGGGGCCTTGGAGGGGGCAATTTTGCGGATGGTATTAGATACTTCTGAGAGGGTAATGGGGGCGTTAAGGGTCTCTAGTTGGGAGGGGGTGACCGTGGGAAGGTTTAGGTTATCCAAAAAGGCTTGGGCCGCCTGTCTATCAATTGGGTCTGGGGCATAGAGGGATGAGTAGTACTGAAGCATCGTCTTGTTTATAGTAGATGGTGTGGTGTGTACGGTACCTTTGGAGTCTCTTAGGGACGTGATATGGGTGGGTCGGAAGGAGCCCTTGCAGAGTCTGGAGAGGAGTTTGCCTGATTTGTTCCCGAACCTGTGTAGGGTGGCGTCTAGGTTTGCTTTTTTGGTCAATTCAATGGTGTCTGCCCAGGTGTCAAAGGAACTTTTCGCTGCTAGCCACTCTTCTCTGTCATTGGGGGAGCCGGAGGAGTACAGAGCCCTCTGGGCTTTGTGTAGTCTGGAGCTGGCTAATTTGTAACGTGATAATGCATGACGTTTAAAAGAGGAGGCATAGGAGATGATCTGACCTCTGAGGAAAGCCTTGCCGGCGTCCCAGAAGAGGTTTGGATTGTCGGAGTGGGGGGCATTGGCTGAGGAATATTCTAACCAAGCCTTCTCCATGGATTGCTGGAAGTCGGTTAGGTTGTAGAGGTATGAGGGGAAGCGCCAGATCCGGGGGTGGGGGGGCAGGTCGAGGTTGTCCATAGTCAGAAGGATCGGGGCGTGATCTGATATGGCTATGTCTAATACATCAGTGTCGGACATCAGAGGGATGAGATTGTCAGAGCCGAAGAAATAGTCAATGCGAGTAAAAACGGAGTGGGGGTTGGAATAGAAAGTGAATTCCCTATCTGCGGGATGCTGTAGGCGCCACAGGTCACGAAGGTGAAGGGAGTCCATGGTGGACGCAAAAAGGGAAGGTGTGAGAGAAGCAGTTCGGGTCCCTGTATGTTTAGGGGTTGATCTGTCATCTATCTGGTGGATGACGTCGTTGAAGTCGCCCCCTACCAGATGGGGGAGGTGGGGGTTTTGAAGCAGCCAAGTGGTCAAAGTATTGTAGAAAGTCTTTCCGGGGCTGTTGGGGGCATATACATTGGAGATCATTAGTTCCTTCGTTCCTATTTGCACATGAGCGGATAGAAGTCGGCCATCTGCGTCAGTTTTTACAGCTAGAACCGTACACGGTAGATTTTTATGGATTAGCAGGAGAACTCCTGCCTTACGGGCAACTGCATCAGAGCCCAGGACTGTGCCTACCCACAGTCTTTGCATGCGGTGAAAGTCGGATGTGGACAGGTGGGTTTCCTGTAGGAGTGCAATGTCAGTTTTAAGTCTTTTGAGGTGGCGCAAGATTTTCATCCTCTTATTGGGGGATCTAAGGCCCTTTACATTCCAAGATACTATTTTCATGTTATTGGGTCATTGAAAGAGACGGTCTGAGAAGGCATTGTATAGAAGTTGGCACGGAGAGGGGCTGTCCGCGAGAGGGTTACGCGACCTAGGAGGGGGGGAATAATTGAGTCACCTGGGTTTGGCGTCAGAGAACGTACGTGAGCATGAGTGCTTGGGGTAGTGGGGATAACAGGGAAGGGGAGGGGGGGAGCAGAGAATAGTAAAAATAACATCAAACATAACAGTAAATGTGAGAACTTCGCTTTTTTCCGCATGGGGTCACTGCGAAGTCCGACTCCCATGCCACGACACAGCTGGCATGAATTCTGAGAGCCCGAAACTGGGTAGGCAGATTCATGCGGCTAGGAAGTACCGATAGCAAGGGAGAATAAAAGCAGAGTACGCAGTGAGGCCAGGGGATGGTTACCTGAGTGAAACATCAAACTGGCAGTTGCAATAGCACAGATCCCCAACAATGCAAATACTAAACATTTTGACTGAATAGGGACAAATACAGCAATGAAGCATGTAGCCGAGGCCCTGCAGATGAGTTCATTACATGGCAAGTAGTGTGCAGAAGGGTGTACCTCGTTTGGATGATTGCCTGGAGTCATGTCCCGTGTAGACGGAGTTGGGGGGGGGGGGGGCAATGTGAGCCCCATAGCGTAAATTAACCAGGAGCGGGATTTCGGCCAGAGAGGGGCGAAGCGGCCGGGGTGCTCCCTCCGGTTCGGATGAAGAACAAGAAAGTGTGTTATAACGTATAAAAGCTGAATCAGGTCAAATTTAGGGTGATCCGGGATGGGTCAGAGGTCATGGCCCTGAAGCGTTTGGGCGATTCTTTGCGTGGGCTTCTCTGGTCCAGTGGACGGTTGAGCGGGGGGGGTTTTGAGGGGGATTGGGATTGCCGACCATGGTAGTGGGAACGTAGGAATGCCTCAGCTTCTGAGGGGTCATGGAAGGATAGTTGCTCCCCGTTTGGGGCTCTGAGGCGGAGTATGGCCGGGAAGGCCAAAGTGAATTTCACTTGCTGCTTAAAAAGTTCAGAGCACACCTGCTGGAATGCTTTCCTCTTTTTGGATACCTCCATAGAGTAATCAGCAAAAATCAGGACTTTTATCCCATCAATCTGGACTTGTCTGGCTTGTCTAAACTTTTGCAAAATGAGGGACTTGTCAGCATAATTCAAATATTTGGCAATGATAGGTCGGGGCGTTTTGCGGTCTGAGTTGAATGCTCCCATTCGGTGGGCCCTTTCCACTGCACAGGGGCCTGGGAGGCCCAGGGCCTCGGGTATGCGTTGCGCGCAGAAGTCCGCGAGAGCGGATGATTGGATTGCTTCAGGGACCCCTACAAAGCGAAGGTTACTTCTTCTGGCCCTATTTTCTAAATCATCCAGCTTTTGGAGTATATACTGGTTAGTTTTGTCCTGAGCGTGTTCAGTAGCCTGAGCTTGATAAATTTCCTCCTCCGCATTCGAAATGCGGTGTTCCATATCGTTGAGCCTGACACCATGCTCCTTGATCTGCCTGTGAATCTGTGCCATCCCTGCATTCACCGCTTTTTCTACCGACGCGGTTATCATAGGGGTTAAAAGAGCAGCCACTGCTTGGGCTATACGCTCTGTGGTGTTGTCTCCCTCTGGAAGTGTCCCCGGGGTGTGAGGATCCGGGGGGTGTGCTGGGCTGCCGCTTACCTCCATCTCCGTGTGCGGCGCCGTCACGTGTGTAGCGGTGTAGGCCGAGACCGGGGCCTCGATTTGCGGGGAGGCCGTCGGCGCCGTCTGGGCCGTTTGGGTGCGCGCACCCGATTTCTCCACGAAGCGGTCCATAATGACCGTGGGGTGTCTCCGGAGGTGGAGGGGGTCCTGCTGGGCTTCTCAGGCGGGTTTTTCAGGCCGGATTAGGTCGCGCTGCGGGAGCCGAGGAGAGGAGCTGTTACTCCATGCGGCGCCGGAACCGGAAGTTAAATGTTTCTTTTAACAGTTGACAAGAATGGTTTGGGCTGTTTCCAAGATTTGGCGATAGAAATTTTGGTGCCAAAAAAAATTAAGTGGATTAGCCTTTGTGTGGATCTAGGAAGCTTTGGGATTTGAGCATTCAATAAGGCGACTTCGGGGGACCTTGGAATTTGACATCCGGTCACCCTGTGGATCATGTTAAAAATAAGTCTCCAGAATGTACGGATTCTGGGGCATTCCCACCAAATGTGGGCCATGGTGCCCCTAAGCTGACAACCTCTAAAGCAAAAGGGATCTACATTAGGGAACATGGCCGCCAGCCTGGAGGGAGTGAGGTACCATCTGGTGATAACTATCACGCTAGCCTCCATCAAGGTGACATTTTGAATTCCCCGGAATGATTTAGTGAAAGACAAGTCTCCAAGCTCGTATCAAAAATTGCACTCGGATAGAAAAACATCTCACCGTTTAACTCCCCCTTCTTGATGGATGGGTTGCCAGCTGAGGAAGTCTGCCTCTACTCTGGTGGGAACCTTTATATCAAGGGTCTTCAAACTACGGCCCTCCAGTTGTTCAGGAACTACAATTCCCGTCATGCCCAGTCATGTCTGTGAATGTCAGTGTGTTACAATGCCTCATGGGATGTGTAGTTCTACAACAGCTGGAGGGCCGTAGTTTGAGGATCCCTGCTTTATATGGACCACTTACATGGAGAGCAGTCTGACTTCCTTCCACCCCAGGATCTCCAGGGTCAGACTCAAGAGGCTTTGGGACCTGGTACCCCCTGGTGGTTTATGTACACCACCATCGTAGCATTGTCTGAGAGGATCTTGACTTCTTTACTGCTGCCCTTGAACTCCCCTAGGGCCTGCCTTATGGCCAGGTGTTCTCTACAGTTGGAAGAAGCTGCCCCCGGAAACAAAATCCCTGGCCTTTGGGCCCATAAGATCTCCAGATGGGGAGGGGGACACCTTCCCTTTCAGGGGGGAGAGCAGGAAGAACTGAAGCTCCTTGGAGTCAAGCTGTGCATATGTCACAGCGGTATACATACCGTCATTAATCCGAGCCCTCTAATGATGTGCCTCCTGGAGCACTCTGCAAGGCCGATCAGTGCAGAGACTGCCCCTGATACCTTCTCCATCTTATCTTGAGGCAGAAAGAGCATCTGGATCCTGGAGTCCACCTGCACATTCCCGGGCAGCTTCTGTGTCCCAATTGACATGAATGGGACTGGCTGCATGGGGATGTACAGAACACCTGTGCACCCTTCTGCAGCTAAACACGCCAAGTAGTATGTCCCACATGAACGAGGCCTTAGGCTTTGTTTAGACTTGCATGGGGAATGACCAGTTGAGCTGCGTTTCTCCCGCCTGCCAACCAGGTCCCCTCAAGCTGCAATGGGCAGTGGACGGAGATGTTTACATGATGGGGCCGTGGTGCTTTGTGCCCGTGACAATGTTGTCCTGACTTGTAGCAATGTCGCCCGCCGAACGCTACACATTCAAATCAATGGGGAACCGCTGCAAACACCCCGCAACTGTGTGATTGGATGCATTTGTTGAAAAAAAAGTGTTATAAACAAGCGGTGAGGAGACATCTCTTCTTCATCACCTGTCAGGATCCTCTGGAGTGTAACCTCGGACTTCAGAGAGACGGGAGATCAGAAGCATGTCTACATCAACCTTTACTATGAGTCTTATTTTATTTTTATTTTTTTGCACAAGTATCATTTTATTTTATTTTTACATTTTTTGGGAGGGGGGCTTTGGAGAGATATCTGGGGTCTAATCAGACCTCTAATGTCTCTTATTTGAGACATAGAAAGTGACTGAAGACGGAGTTCCTTCCCTTCCTCTGCAGGCTCAGCTGCAATACATAGGAATGAATAGAAGTCTCTGCAGAGAGGATCCCATCCATTCATAAACTGAGGCATAGTAATCACACGCTGTACCTGTGCCCACCAGGTGTATTATAACGCCAGCATTGCACACACAGGGGCCGGACCCCCCATGTACAAGGGACCTAAGACATACAATCAGCTTGTCACCCATTCCACCAGACTCCTACAACTGGAAGATTACATTTTTGGTGGGAGGTTGTAGAAGAACCCAGACCACGCTATTGTGCGGTGAGAATAGAATCCAACTTTATTAATCATATATATGTGACACTTTAACAACAGAAGAAAAGAGATCAATTGTTTACATTTCAAGGATATATTTATACCATTTATATCATCTGTGCTAAGAAACTGATTACCATATGACACGCCCCTCATTAATACCAGCCCCGCCCACTTATGGAACCCTCTAAACATCCCAATCCCTGTAAATTCCCAGAAGACACTTTAATCTTTTATCCATAACAAGCTGATTGGGTACAAGAGAACCCAGAGCCCCTCCTGCTCATTCCCACCCAACAAGTCCATGTCACCATCTACAAGGTTAGAGGACCTGAAGGAGAACAAGACCAAGACCACCAGGACCATCACCTGACTGAAGCCATGCTCACATTTCTTTCTAATGCTGCTTCTATGGTCTCCTCAGATACAGATTTGGCAGATGTACATTAGTGGAACCCTTTCAGTCCGGCCAATGGCAGCAGCCCGGGCTTATATCTATAGTACCAGGGGGGTTGTCTACATTTGTTACACCAACTGTCGGCTTTCTGGTGGAAGTGATTTAGCCGCACTGAAGGTACTCCCCCCTCCCCAGCCATGTATACCGGGCTCAGCTTCACCTCCTGCAAGCCCAAGACAGACATGGTGGGTGTCAGTGGTGAGAGCAGAAGATCAGCAAACATCCGATCTCTGATCTCCTCTTCAGTGAATGAACATGGAAGGTGTGAGATTATGTCATTTCTGGGTTCAGCGCTGTCAGTCCCCGGTTCCTGTGGCCAGAGAAGGAGCTGATCAAGCATGATCTGTGCTTGACCATCTTTTTTGGGGTCCAGGGGTGACATTAGGAGTCTAAAAGACAACTGATGTCTATTTAAAGAGGACCTGTGATCAGCAATATTCTATCACATGCAACACTATCAACCCCCTATGTCACAGTCATAAAGTTAAGTGAAAAAAAGTAAAACAAATAAATAAACTAACACACTGTAAATAAAATAAAAAACACACTAAAATATTTTAAATTCACACAAAATGAAAGGATTTTAAAGTGTCACCTACGGGAAATTTCTGGTACTGAAGTTTGTCGCCAAGTCCGTCCAATTTTTAAAGCTAACGTGTTTGGTATCGATATACAAGACACACACCTCATCTTTTATATTTCACCAAAGAAATTGGGTAATATATTGTGGAAAGTATGCATTTGATAAAAATCTACGCTAACATCCTGTTAGATAAAAAAAAATGGCAACTACCAGCATTTTATTCTCAAGGGTCTCTGCTTCCAGAAAATGTAAAATAAAACTAAATTTGAGGAATTTAAATCATTAAAATAAAAAAGTAAAATCCACTCTGGCAGTGATAGAAGCAACAACATCAATGTATAAAATGATCAAAACGTTAGTAGAATATAATGGTTTAAGAAGAAAAGCCACCATATTACACACATTTACCCTAAGAAGAAGGAAAGACAGAAATCTTTTCAGGCGTTATCCGAAACATGTTGGTCATGGATTAACCACAGCTCTTCTTTCATATGATGATTGGAAGTGCAGTGTGTTGACCAATTAGTAGCAGATATGTTTCTAGGTCTTTGTTCCATTAAAGGCGGCCATACACAGTTCGAATTTCGAAAGAATTTTCGTATGAATTTCGCACCGTTAGTGGGCTGCAGCAACAAACGATTTTCTGATCAATGATGGGAGAATCGTGCGAGAAATGTAATAGAAAAAAAATGCGTATGTGCAAGAAAAGAATATTTTTGGAGAGAAACAAAAATTCCCGGCAACATGAAGGTTTGGTCGGCCGAATTTTGAAAATCAATAATGGCATCATCGGATCACAAAAAAAAAACATTCTGATTTTGAAAATATTTTTTTTCGAAGTTCGACCGTGTATGGCCTGCTTTACTGTTTTATAAAATGTTTTGAATTTCTGAAATTTTCTACATGGAATAAAACAATATCTTTTTTTTACTTTTCTGTATTTTTCTTAACACCCTGTTTTTCTCTTACCCGTATTATCCCTGGGACATTCCCTATGTACACAATTCCAACTGGGACGTGGTAAGACACTTCAGGATTTCTTTTGAGTTAGTTTCTCCTCCTACGACAAATTTTTCAACCATATTACTCAACCAAGTTCCAATTCAACCCCTCCAAGAAAATGGACCCCACTTCCTCCCACCCGGGTGCCTGTTGAATCTCCTTTACCTTGTGTAGATATCTTCTTCTGAGATCTTCATGATACAAAATAAATGGACAACACTCTCTATGTGACACCAGTTTGTAGACTCCACCTTGATCTTCCGAGAGATAGTCATCAGCCATGCAGTTCTGTGACACCACCTTAGGTGATGGAGACTCTTCTGCTGTCAGCTCTGCTCTACCATCAATGGTCTCATTGGTTATCTGATCCATGACTCCAGTAAACGGGTTCATCTTACTTCTCTTAGATGACTTAGATCCCCACCCCGTCTATGAAGGGCTCACTGCATAAAACATATCCACTCCAGAGAAAATGTTTCTCCTCACTGGAAGGCCGGGGGAGTATTGGGAGAAATTGAGGCTTTCCCCTACAGATATGGGAGGGGCAACATAACCTACAGCTATGGGTGGGATTGAAGGGAAGACATTTTAGGGGGCTCCTTCCACACAAGAAGGAAATGTTATCTGGAAGGACTAGGAATCCATCGGACCAATGGGGATTAAACATTCTGCAATTACATTGAGAAACCATGAATTGTTACTGGCCTGTGATTGGCTCTCCTATTGTTAGTGAAGTAAGTGACACTCCCCTTGTCGGTGTCATTAATGGAATTTATAAAACCATGTGAAATGTTTCCCCAAATCCAGAAAGGTGACCCCCTTGGGTAGGTACCCATCCTAATATGAGTCTGTAGTCCCTGCTACTACAGGAAACATGTGGCCGATCATTTACACCTTTTACAGCAGGACAGTAAATATCAGAAGACAATCCAAACATAAGACCAACAGCAGGAAGTCTGATAACTGAATGTGTAATGTAATCTGTCATTATCCTTCCCAGAGTTCCCTCCGCAACATCGTTTTATCGCCTGTTATCCTGTCTGTAGATCTGTTATACGGGAGACTCCGAAAAACAACAACTTCTATACTAATGACAGATTGCACCATTTATGGAATTATTAGTGACACTTTTTTTTCCCCAATCAAATACTGTTTATTTTATTTTCCATTTTACAACAAAAGAAGAACTCAAAACACACAAAACATTTCCACAAAACAAAAATAAAATAGTTACACTTTAGTGCCGACATCATAACATTTCCAGGGATAAGAAGTGTTCTTTGAAAACTTTACACCACAAAGAGATCTGTCCAATCAGAGTCATGAACCATTTCACTGCCAGCTCCGTACATCGTAGTGAACTGTTTCTGCAGCCACTGGGATTGCGTGTGACACTGACGCCTGATTGGTCACACACATCCCCAGTACTGGCGCTTCCCCACCATATTTTCCTGGCTCCGCCTTCCCATCTGCAGGCCCAGGTCCGATGTTATTAGCTCTATCTGATTCCTCCAGCTCCAATTGCTGTATGGACTGTCTTTTTATTAAATAAAGGGGATTATATTGGAGTGCAGCTGTCCAGATCACTTCCTGTGCATTCCCAGGACCAACATGGTGAGTGCGGGGGCTGGGGGGGCAATGGACACACGTCCGCTCTCCTCCCCTTCTTGCTGTGAACCAGAAAGCAATGTCTATGACGTCACTTCCAGGTCAGCCTCTCTGTGTCTGATTGCAGAGCGACCTGCATTGAAAAACATGCAGTGGAGCCCAGAGGAGACATTGGGGGTCTTTTAGACCCTGCATGTCTCATTAACCACTTCAGCCCCGGACCATTTTGTTGCTAAATGACCGGGCCACTTTTAGCGATTCGGCACTGTGTTGGTTTAACTGACAATTGCGCGGTCGTGCGACGTGTCTCCCAAACAAAATTGACGTCCTTTTTTTCCCACAAATAGAGCTTTCTTTTGGTGGTATTTGATCACCTCTGCGGTTTTTATTTTTTGCACTATAAACAAAAATAGAGCGATAATTTTGAATTTTTTTTTTTTACTTTTTGCTGTAATAAATATCCCCCAAAAAGATCTAAAAAAGAAATCCTCAGTTTAGGCCGATACGTATTCTTCTACATATTTTTGGTAAAAAAAAAAAATCGCAATAAACGTTTATAGATCGGTTTGCGCAAAAGTAATAGCGTCTACAAAATAGGGGATAGTTTTATAGCATTTTTATATATTTTTTTACTAGTAATGGCGGTGATCTGCGATTTTTATCATGACTGTGACATTATGGCGGACACATTGGAAACTTTTGACACATTTTTGGGACCATTGTCATTTTTACAGCGATCAGTGCTATAAAAATGCACTGATTACTGTGGAAATGACACTGGCAGTGAAGGGGTTAATCACTAGGTGGTGCTGTAGTGGTTAAGTGTTCCCGTGATTCTTACTGTAGGGGGCGTGGCTTGCTGTGACATGTCACTGATCATGTTCCCAATGACAGGAAACCCAATCAGTGGCAGTGTCAGCTAGGCAGAACAGGGAGTTCTATCTAACCGTGACACAATCGCGGTATGCTGTGGTGATCGAGTCCGCGGGACCCGCAGGCGCACTCATGGAGATCGCGGCGGGCACGCGCCCTCATCAACCGTTTCTTAAAGGGGACGTACAGGTACGTCCTTTTGCCTGCCCGTGCCATGCCGCAGACGTATATCTGTGTGCGGCGGGTGGCAATCGGTTAAAGAGAACCTGTCACCTAAAAAAATATCACGTACAGGACTTTTTGTCCCCTATGTGATGAAAGAAATGTATTTTTACACCCAAGCACATACATTCTCCCCCCAAAAATAACTTGAGGCCACATAGACGCATGTAAAAATGTAAACGCATGTTTCAGGGGTGCCTATCAGTGAAAACATTGATTAGGATACATGTTACATATAACTGCGCACGAAGGAGTGAGAACAATTCTTGCACCAAACCTCCTCCTTGACCGCTTGCCAACCAGCTGCCGTCATATTACTGCGGCAGGTCGGCTCATTCCCGCAGACCGTCGTAGCTTTACGTTGGTCCTTTTAAAGGGGTTGTAAAGGTTTGTCTTTTATTTTCTAAATAGGTTCCTTTTAAGCTTGTGCATTGTTGGTTCACTTACCTTTTCCTTCGATTTCCCTTCTAAATGATTTTTTTACTTTATCTGAATTTCTCACTTCCTTTTCCTCCTCAGTAAGCTTGCCCCCATCATCCGAGCCATTCTGGCTGGGGGTTAGTCAGCGTGTTCACCCCCTCTCTTGGGACTACATCCCTGTGTGGAGACACTGTGAACGTTCACAGCATCTCCCCACAGGCATGTAGTCTCCCCGCAGGGATGTAGTTTCAAGGGAGGGGGCGAGCACGCTGACTAACCCCCAGCCAGAACGGCTCGGATGATGGGGCAAGCTTACTGAGGAGGAACAGGAAGTGAGAAATTCAGACAAAGTAAAAAAACATTTAGAAGGGAAATCGAAGGAAAAAGGTAAGTGAACCAACAATGCACGAGCTTAAAGGAACCTAATTAGAAAATAAAAATCAAACCTTTAGAACCCCTTTAAGCAGGGGTGCTGATGGTCGTAACCGGTGGTCGCAATGACTGTCGGCCACTAGCGATCGCAGGCACGAGAGGCAGAACAGGGGTGCGTGTGTAAACACACATATCCCTGTTTTGTTCTGAGAGGAGATGCAAATTGTTCCTACAAGCTGGGAACCACAATCCGTCATCTCCTATAGTGAGTCCCCTCCCCCTACAGTTAGAACACACATTAGGGAACACAGTTAACCCCTTAATCGCCCCCTAGTGTTAACCCCTTCCCTGCCAGTGACATTTACACAGTAATCAGTGCATTTTTATAGCACTGATCGCTGTATACATGCCAATGGTCCCAAAATTTTTATGTTGCAGTCCCGGTAAAAATCAAAGATCACCGCCACTAGTAAAAAAAATAAAATAAAAATGCTATGAATCTATCCCCTATTTTGTAGACACTATGGCCCGGATTCAGAAAGGACTTACGAAGGCTCATCTCCAGATCCGCTTTTGTAAGTCCAAATGTGCGCCGTCGTATCTTTCCGCATATTCAGGAACTGAGATACGCCTGAATTTTGCAAGATATGACCGATGTAAGTCTCCTTCCGCCGTCGTATCTTAGGTGCATATTTACGCTGGCCGCTAGGGGCGCTTCCGTAGATTTACGCGTGGAATATGTAAATGAGCTAGAAACGCCGATTCAGGAACATAAGGCTTACGTCCGGCGTAAAGTTACCCCTGCTATATGAGGCGCAGGTACTGCAAAGTATGGACGTCGGAACAAGCATATATTTTTATGTAGTTTACGTAAGTAATACGTGAATGGGGCTGGGCGTAGGTTACGTTCACGTCACAGGCATTGAGCCGGAGTATCTTAGGGAGTAAATTTGAAGTGATTCTGAGCATGCGCGCACATGCGCCGTTTGTTCGTCCATGTATTTACATGGGGTGACGCTTCATTATCATACAACACGCTCACTACTTGCCTACTTTGAATTATGGGGGCTTACGCTGGCCCATTTACGTTACGCCGGCGCACATACGGGAGCAAGTGCTTTCTGAATACAGTACTTGAATCTCCAAGTTACATCGGCATATCACATATGAGATGCGCTACGCCAAACTAAAGATGCGCCGATCTCTCTGAATCCCGGCCTATAACTTTTGTGCAAACCAATCAATATACGCTTTTTGCGATTTTTATTACCAAAAGTATGACGAAGAATACATAGCGGCCTAAACTGAGGAATATATATATATATATATATATATATATATATATATATATTTTAAATGATGGCTATTTATTACAGCATAACTTACAAAATGGTATGTTTTTTTTTCCCTGAGGAAAACAGTTCAGTTGTTGGTGCTTATCTGAAAGAAAAAAATTAAAAGGTAAAAAATTCACAGGCCTTGGTGTGTGTCTGATGGACATAAGCACTTAAGTCGGTGCATTCGATCATTACATTCCATTTTGCTCACAATAGCATTTTATCTTTTCACTTCTTCCCTAGCTTGTGGGATGACATCGGGGCTGTGAAACTTATGGGACAACCACAACTCCTTTAATAACCCCTTCTTCCCCGAGTTTACTCTCTACAAGCTTCTATGGTGAAGCTTGTGAATCCTCAGGCGATACATTAGCCCGACACTAATTGTAAAATCTTTGTCACATTCAGAGCATTAAAATGGCTTCTCTCCAGTGTGAACCCTCTGGTGTCTGATAAGATTTGACTTATGTGTAAAAGCTTTGCAACAATTAGAACACTGATATGGCTTCTCTCCAGTGTGAACCCTCTGGTGTGCGATAAGCTCTTTCTTGGTTCTAAAAGCTTTGCAACATTCAGAACATTGATATGGCTTCTCCCCAGTGTGAACCCTCTGGTGTATGATAAGCTCTTTTTTGGCTCTAAAAGCTTTGACACAATCATAACACTGATATGGCTTCTCTCCAGTGTGAACCCTCTGGTGTACGATAAAATTTTGCATAGCTGCAAATGTTTTGCAACATTCAGAACATTGATATGGCTTCTCTCCAGTGTGAACCCTCTGGTGTGTGATAAGCACTCGCTTGGTTCTAAAAGCTTTGCAACATTCGGAACACTGATATGATTTCTCCCCAGTGTGAATCCTCTGGTGTCTGGTAAGTTGTGGCTTCAATGTAAAAGCTTTATCACATTTGGAACACTCATATGGCTTATTTCCAGTATGAATCATCTGGTGACTGATAAGGCGTCCCTTCTGTGTAAAAGCTTTGCCACATTCAGAACATTGATATGGCTTCTCCCCAGTGTGAACCCTCTGGTGGCTGGTAAGGTGTGCCTTCTGTGTAAAAGCTTTGAAACATTCAGAACACTGATATGGCTTCTCCCCAGTGTGAACCCTCTGGTGTATGATAAGCTCGTTCTTGGTTCTAAAAGCTTTGCCACATTCAGAACACTGATATGATTTCACCCCAGTGTGAATCCTCTGGTGTCCGGTAAGTTTTGACTTCAATGTAAAAGCTTTATCACATTCGGAACACTGATATGGTTTCTCTTCTGTGTGAACCTTCTGGTGTGTGATACATTTTACCTCCATTGTAAAACCTTTATCACATTCCAAACAAGAAATATCTTCTGAAATGACTCCTCTCAGGAATTCATAGGTTGGACTTTACTATAAAGCCATTGTCACTTCCAGAGAACTGAAATTACTTCTTTTGTGTTGTCCTCTGAGGTTGGATCAGTGTTTAAGAGGACCCAAAACATAAATGACATACAGAACACGGATATGTCTTGTGTCCTGTGTGAATCCTTCAGTGAACGACAATAAAGACTTTCAGTCACTTATAACACCCATATGGCTCGTTTCCCATGTGACTCCGTTTTATTGATGAAGACCAACATGACCGAAAACGTTGTTCCTTAATTCACCTGTACAGGAGAAAAAAATAGAAGTCAGCATTCTATAAAAAGGATTCAATAAAGTTTCTTCCTTTTTTAACATTCATTAATAACCGCTTCCTGCTCGGACTATTGTAATATGATGGCCAAGCAGGAGCCCTATTCTTCTGGGAGAAAATATCTTGTGCGGCCCCTCAGGGCCAAGCTCTGGCGCAGTCTGTCACTTGTTGTGTCCACTGGACATAGCAGATGACTGATCAGTGTAACAACCCCATACCAGTACCATGTGATTGCTGTGAACAATCATTGTGAACAATGAATGGCTTTGATTCATGCCGTTCATTGTGTGGTTGGTTACAGTGATCACATGGTACAGACAGGGCCAATCACAGCTAATCACAACAATGCACGCTGAATAAATCTATTGCATTCAGTAAAAATGATTGCTTATAGTAATGAAATTCACTGCTATAAGCAATTATAGTGTGTAAAAAAAATTCCTGATTACCTCCCAGAGTAGTACAGTGTTACTATGGTAACACTGTATTGTGCTGGTCACAACATGCATGTAAAACAAGATATTTAAAAAATAATTAAAAATACTTCTTGGCTTTTTTTTTTACATCCTGTCATCAGTCAGTGTCCCTGCTCATCTCCACACCAGTTATATGATGATGCTGTACTGCACTGGGGACAATGTGCAAACAATAAAAAAAAAATGCTAAATATTGTGACAAACACGTTACAACTTCATAAAGCCTGTCATACTTTCCAAAAAGGGGTCATTGGGGGTATTTGTACCATGCTGGGATTTATGGCCCTCAAGAAAATAAATGTTGCGGTTTTTAAGTGGTTTATGGGGTTATGGCAGAAGCCGGCAATTCTGTATCTCATAAAAGCGATCCGAGCAGCCGATTAGCCACTGGATCACTTTTAGAAGCAGTGAGATAGGTCATCCCCCTCCCGCTGCTCATTTATCGGGCTTTACTGTTCTTTCCGGTTTTCAGGCCTTTTGATATTACTGAGAATTTAGATCCAGTATTTTTCTTTACATAGTAAAATCCTATCGAAGTCTCCTCTCCTAGGGAAACATTTAGGGAAAAGATCCCCTTCAGTTTCTGGTCGTCTCTTTTTCCCGCGTGGATTTTCCTAGAATTTTGTACTAAAATATTCTCTTTTTTTCCCCTCATCTGTTCCAGGAGGTCCCTTGATGTCCCTCAGATGTTCACCGATACGGATTTTAAATTGTCGCGTTGTTTTCCCCTCTATAGAATTTTTTACATGGACATTTCAACATGTAAATGACTTTTCTTGTAGAGCAATTTCTAAAACTTTTAATTTGAAATGTTTTAGATCGATCCAAATCGGTGAATATCTGAGGAACATGTGAGGTACATTGAATGAAATTACAAATTAGTGAATTAGTAGCTAGAGAATGTCGGAAAAGGACAGACAGGGCAGACATGTGACCCCTGATAGCGCTAAGGGTTAAATATTACCCCCCCCCCCGTCAAACATAAATGAATATCATGGCCAACTAAAAAGCCTTATGGGAAAACTCCCAAAGTCTCAAACCAACAAAATGAAACCTTCTGCATGCGGTGATAAATCTTGCAGGAAATAGATTTAGGAGCTTTAAAGAGGAGCTCCAGCCCCCCTAACAAATACTCTAGCTGCTAATATAAGGACACTTTCCTGTCCAGCGATCCAGCGATGTCCTCACCGGACCAATTTGTCAATGGCCTTTGGGTGCAGACATCGGCATCTCAAGTAAGGTAACAGGAAGTGATGCCCTTTGGCTTCACAGCCAGTTTCCTACGCCTTGTGAATGGTCCTGCAGTCTTCTGGGACCTGTGACATGTCCCAGAATACTCTGGGGGAGAGAGAGGAGGGTGAACCATCAGCTGAGATCACCACAGTGACCTGAGCTGGAAGTGGGGGGTGGGTATCTGTCACAACCAGGTCCCCTCTCCCCCCTCTCTCTACAAAAGTGGCAGGTGTGGCAGTGGAGGAGGGGCGGATGCAAACAAGTGGAAATTCCCCTTTTGGGTGGATCTCTGCTTTAAGGCATGGTTGGGATAACCACATTTTCAGTGCCTCTGTCTCTCAGAGATTGGGGTTCAACAGCCAAGCCATCAAAGCCAGTGACTGAGAATCAGGGTGAAAAATCGGACCTTTAAATAACAGATCTGGGCAGTCTGGTAGAGGTCACAGAGCACCGGCTGACAGATAAATGAGGTCAACATACCCCACTCTGCAAGGTCAACAAAAGGAAAGTAGCCCATGGGACTTTAAATGAGGCGACCATGGGGGCCAACAAAGTAGAGTTAAGCCTTGTACACACGCTCGGTTTCCTCGGCAAGAACCAGCAAGAAAACTGCTGACAGAGCTTTCTTGCCGAGTAAACCGTGCGTGTGTACGAGGCTTTGAGGTTTCTCGTCTGGAAATCTGCCCAGAATCTCGACGAAAAAAATAGAGATCCTGCTCTCTATTTTCTCTTCGAGATTCTTGTCGGCCTGTTTCCCGATAAGAAACCCGAGCGTCTGTATACTTACCTGTCGCCATGGAAACCCGCGCATGCTCGAAATGACTGACACATGCGCGGTAGCTTCCTAGGTATAGGTAGGGTGCAGCAAGGTGGCGGCGACGGCATTGAATGTGACGAGTGCATGCTCATCTTATGCGATGACGTCACTGTGTTCTTACCATTCAAGAGAACCGTGGTTCTTCTGAAAGAAGAGTCTGTACACTCGGGCGGCAAGAGATTCTTGCCAAGAATCTCCTCAGGAAAAACAACGTTTGTTTTCCTGACGAGATTCTGGCCCGTGTGTACGAGGCTTAAAACATAGTAACATAGGGCCAAATCCTCAAAAGAGATACGCAGGCGGATCTGCTGTTCCGCCTGCGTATCCCTATTCCTATCTTTGGAACTGATCCACAGAATCAGTTTTCCAAAGATAGGCAGAAGATCCGACATGTGGGCAGCATTATGGGTGGAACTGCATACAGATGTGCGTAGTTCAAAATTAATCATTGGAGTTTGTTATAAACCACCCAATGTTAATGAGGAGGTGGAGACTCAGCTCCTTGCACAGATGGAAAGGGCTGCAAGGGCTGGGACGGTGATAATAATGGGGGATTTTAACTACCCAGAAATTGACTGGATTAATGGCACTTCTGGGACAGTTAAAGGACAAAAATTTAAAAACCTATTGCAGGACAATTTTATGGTGCAGTTTATTGAGGCCCCAACTAGGAATGATGCCCTGTTGGACCTGATAATTTCAAACCATGCAGAGCGTATTACTAATGTTCAGATAAAGGAACACCTGGGTAGCAGTGATCATAACATGATTTCATTTAATGTTAACTATAAGCAAGAAATACATACAGGAAATATTAAAACACTAAATTTTAAGAGAGCAAATTTTCCAAGGATGAGGGCTGCTCTCCAGGACTTGGACTGGGAGGGACTATTGGCACAGATGAACACAGAACAGAAATGGGAATTCTTCAAAAAGACTGTGTGGAACCTCACTGCAAAGTATGTTCCCATGGGCAATAAGTTTAAAAGGCTAAAAATAAAACCTATGTGGCTCACGGTCAAAGTTAAAAAAGCTATAAACAATAAGAAAGTAGCTTTTAAAAAATATAAAAATGAAGGAACACTAGTGTTGTTTAAATGTTACAAAGAATATAACAGGATATGCAAAAAGGAAATTAAGGATGCAAAAATTCAAAACGAACGACAGATTGCAAAAGATAGTAGGACAAACCCCAAAAAATTCTTTAAATATATTAATAGTAAAAAGGTGAAGTCTGAGCATGTAGGCCCCTTACAAAACAATCTAGAGTGGGTGACTGGGGACAAAGAGAAGGCAAATTTATTAAATGCTTTCTTCAGCTCTGTGTATACAATGGAGCATGGGGGAGCTCATGTCCAAAATGGGGGTGGGAGTGACACAGCCCCAAATCCACAATGGCTCAAAAGTGATATGGTCCAGAAATATTTAGACAGAATAAAGGTGGATAAAGCACCTGGACCAGATGGCATCCACCCACGGATCCTAGGTGAGTTGAGTTTTGTCATTTCAAAGCCACTGTATCTAATATTTAGGGACTCATTAAAGACAGGAATAGTACCACTGGATTGGCGCAGGGCCAATGTGGTGCCCATATTTAAAAAGGGAACAAAGTCTTTACCAAGTAACTATAGACCTGTTAGTTTAACTTCTATAGTTGGGAAGATACTGGAACGTTTAATAAAAGACCACATGGATGAGTTCTTGCTGGAAAAAAACTATTTAAGCAGCAGACAACATGGATTCATGAAAGACAGAAGTTGTCAGACAAACCTGATTTCCTTTTATGAAGAGGTAAGTAAAACCCTGGACAGAGGCGTGGCTGTGGACGTGATATATTTGGATTTTGCAAAAGCGTTCGATACAGTTCCGCACACACGGCTCATGTGTAAGGTAAGGTCTACAGGATTGGATATATCAGTTTGTAAATGGATAGAAAACTGGCTGAAAGACAGAATTCAGAGAGTCGTGGTTAATGATTCTTACTCTGAATGGTCCAATGTTATGAGTGGTGTACCCCAAGGTTCAGTGCTGGGACCCTTACTTTTCAATATATTTATAAATGATATTGGGTCTGAGATCAAAAGTAACATTTCTGTCTTTGCAGATGACACCAAGCTATGCAGTGGAATAACGTCCTTGCAGGATGTCTCCAATTTACAAGCCGACCTCAATGCTCTGTCTGATTGGGCGACTAAGTGGCAGATGAGGTTTAATGTAGATAAATGTAAAGTTATGCACTTGGGGGCTAAGAATATGCATGCATCATACATACTAGGGGGAGTACAACTGGGGGGATCTGTAGTGGAGAAGGATCTGGGGGTTTTAGTTGATCATAAGCTCAATAATGGCATGCAATGCCAAGCTGCGGTTTCCAAAGCGAGCAAAGTCCTTTCTTGTATTAAGAGAGGTATGGACTCCAGAGACAGAGATATAATTTTGCCCCTGTACAAATCATTAGTAAGACCTCATCTGGAATATGCAGTTCAGTTTTGGGCACCAGTTCTCAAAAAGGATATCGGAGAACTGGAGAAAGTGCAGAGAAGAGCAACCAAACTGATAAGAGGCATGGAGGAGCTCAGCTATGAGGAAAGATTAGAGGAACTGAATTTATTCTCTCCTGAGAAGAGGAGAATTAGGGGGGATATGATCAACATGTACAAATATATAAGAGGTCCATACAGTGTACTTGGTGTTGAGTTATTCACTTTACGGTCATCACTGAGGACAAGGGGGCACTCTTTACGTCTAGAGGAAAAGAGATTTCACCTCCAAATACGGAAAGGTTTTTTCACAGTAAGAGCTGTGAAAATGTGGAACAGACTCCCTCCAGAGGTGGTTCTGGCCAGCTCAGTAGATTGCTTTAAGAAAGGTCTGGATTCTTTCCTAAATGTACAGAATATAACTGAGTACTAAGATTTGTAGGTAAAGTTGATCCAGGGTAAATCCGATTGCCTCTCGGGGGATCAGGAAGGAATTTTTTCCCCTGCTGTAGCAAATTGGATCATGCTCCGCTGGGGTTTTTTGCCTTCCTCTGGATCAACTGTGGGTATGGAGTTGGGTGTATGGGATTTTACTGTGTTTTTTTATTTTGTTTTTTGTGGTTGAACTGGATGGACTTGTGTCTTTTTTCAACCTGACTAACTATGTAACTATGTAACTATGTAACTTACACTGTCGGATCTTAGGATGCAGTACCGCATCCGCCGCTGGGGGCATTTTGCGTCGAAATGCCGCCTCGGGTATGCAAATTAGGACTTACGGAGATCCACAAAGCTTTTCAGCTTTGTTTTTTCTCCATAAGTTTTATTTTGCCATCGCAAAATTATGGGCTGCTTTTACAAAGTGTAAAGTTAGTACACCTTGTAAAAACAGACCTTTTTTTCCATCGCCACAATTTTTTTTAAATTTTGATTTTTTTTTTTCGCGCTGTATCTTTTTTTTTACCCGTCGCAACTTTATTGACCCGTCGCAATCCACAAAGCTCGGCGTAACGTAATTTTGCGCTATGCACGTCGGGAAAATGACGTCACGAGCATGCGCAGTACGGCCGGCGCGGGAGCGCGCCTCATTTAAATGGGAATCGCCCTCTGGAGAAGAGGAACGCCTTGCGCCGGCCGGATTTAAGTTACACAGCCCAAAATTTCTAGGTAACTGCTTTGTGGATCGGGCACTTAGGTAGAAATTTTGCGGCGGTGTAACTTAAATAGGAAAAATTACGTTACGCCCGCTGGCTGAGGATTTGGCCCATGGTTTATTAAAACCTGAGTAAATACATAAACATAAATACCAAGCTGTTCGGGTAGCATGATGACAAATTGCTTAAAAACATTCACATGTGTTGTTGTATAGAATTGTAGAGTGATACAAGCATCTACGCGTTTTAGAGTAGATCTTTGTATGCAGTATATCTAAAAGAACAAAGCATCAATCGAAAGTATATGTCACAGAAAATATATTTTTGCAAATAGAGGCCCTAATGGAGCCCCATACTTACAAATTGATGATGCTGAGGTTCCAAAAAGTGATCCCCTAGGAGGCTGCCACGGGATGCATCTAGCCTGGGAGCTGAAGGGGCGAAGCCAATAGAAAACTGCCGGGGAACATGCGAGAGGCAGACATGGCTCAAGGATAATAAGTGTATCTCAGTACTCATGATAGACTACTGCAATATGAATATATATATATATATATATATATATATATATATATATATATATATTCTCATAGATCCTGCTGTAACAGGCTGTAAGACAATGATAAATAGTCTACAGGTTGTGCAGAACATAGACAGCAGACCGTGTAATAGTATTGGGATAAATCGACAGAGCATGGACAGCTGCAATGTAAATATTATTATTATTATTATTATTATTATCATCATTATCATCAGGGCTTTTTTCCTCAAACAATAGGTTCTGGAACTTAACCACGACCCCACAAAACCCCTCCCCCTACACACACACCCTCCAAATCACATCAAATAGTGGGTGTGGCCAGCACAATTTCACGAAAAAGTAGGTGGGTCTTAAAGGGGCAATAAATACCAGAATTGCATTACATACAGAGTGCCGAGCTGTCACTTGTAGGATTGGTAGAGAGGGGTGGAGGACACTGAATGGAGACCAGTGGAGGGATTGGTTGAGAGGGGTGGAGGACACTAAATGGATACCAGTGGAGGGATTGTCAGAAAAGGGTGGAGGACACTGAATGGAGGTCAGTGGAGGGATTGGCAGAGCGGAGTGGGGGGACTCTGAATGGAGACCAGTGGAGAGATTGGTAGAGAGGGGTGGAGGACACTGAATGGTGACCAGTGGAGGGATTGATAGAGCGTAGTGGGGGGACGCTGAATGGAGACCAGTGGAGGGATTGGTAGAGAGGGGTGGAGGACACTGAATGGAGACCAGTGGAGGGATTGGCAGAAAAGGGTGGAGGACACTGAATGGAGACCAGTGGAGGGATTGGTAGAGAGGGGTGGAGGACACTGAATGGAGGTCAGTGGAGGGATTGGCAGAGAGGGGTGGAGGACACTGAATGGAGGTCAGTGGAGGGATTGGCAGAGAGGGTTGGAGGACACTGAATGGAGACCAGTGGAGGGATTGGTAGAGAGGGGTGGAGGACACTGAATGGAGACCAGTGGAAGGATTGGTAGAGAGGGGTGGAGGACACTGAATGGAGGTCAGTGGAGGGATCGGTAGAGAGGGGTGGAGGACACTGAATGGAGACCAGTGGAGGGATTGGTAGAGAGGGGTGGAGGACACTGAATGGAGGTCAGTGGAGGGATTGGCAGAGAGGGGTGGAGGACACTGAAAGGTTGGTAAGGTGGATGAGTCTTGCAGCAGCAGTCATTATGGACTGAAGGGGGGAGGAGTCTATGTAAAGGTAATCCAATGAGGAGGGAGTTGCAGTAGTCGAGGTGAGGGATAACAGGGAGTGAATTAGAAGTTTGGTGGTCTCATTGGTTAAAAAGGGGCGTGTTCTAGAGATGTTGTGGCGGCATGATTTGGACAGGGATTGGATTGGGCCTGAAAGGAGACTTCAGAGTCTAGGGTTACCCCTAGCACCCTGGCATGTGGGGACAGACTGATAGATTGTGACAGAGAAGTCCGGGGAAGGGGCACGTGGGGGGAGAAAATATCATGAGCTCGGTTTTAGATAGATTGAGTTTGAGGAAGTGGTGTGACAGCCAGGCTGATATGTCTGTTAGTAAATCAGTGAGGTGGGAGGAGACTGATGGGGTGAGCTGAGGGGTAGAGAGATAGATTTGGGTGTCATCGGCATATAAATGGTAGTGGAAGCCATGGGAGGATATGTAAAGGAAATCACTGACACCGCCCTCAGCAGCAGCCCCGGCTCCCACAAGAGGGCGCCAGTTCCCCTGCCACTCTGGTCCAGCGGGTTGCAAAGCCATGGCCTCAATTACCAGCGGCATCTTCGTGCACCCGCGTAGGGGTAGTGCATGGGGACAAGACACCTGCCAGAGTCCGTGCCAGGCCACTAGTTCTAGGTGCCAATGCAACCTGGCGCCTGGGGTTTGTCGAGCCCTGACCTATGAACTTATATAAAGCTGGCCATACACTATGCAATCTGATTGTACAATGTCCTTTAGATCAGTGGTCATCAACCTTGTCCTGCAGGGCCCACTAACAGGCCAGGTTTGCAAGATAACTGAAATACATCACAGCTGATATCATTTTCTCCTCAGTGATTGCAGTATTCTAGACTGCATCTCCCCAAGGTAATACATAAAACCTGGCCTGTTAGTGGGCCCTGCAGGACAGGGTTGATGACCACTGCTTTAGATTACAAAACCCAGGAAACACACTTCTCCCGATTATAATATGACAGCTCAAGCCACATCGGCTGTTATCTGATCGCTCAGCTCCTGCACACTCTGCCAAAAGAATGATCTACGGTATAGCTGTGTATATAGTGAGAACGGTGATCACTGATTGCATTGGGAAAACGTGCACCTGATGAGGTGAGTGGAAGGGGGAGGGGAGATGATGCAGGGTGTGTCCAGGAAGTAATGGAGAAGTGATTATACAGTGAGATAGTAGCTATACAGAAGCACTATTGTAATGTACAACACAATATATAGAGTAGAGAGGTCAGCACTATTGTAATGTACAACACAATATATAGAGTAGAGGGGTCAGCACTACTGTAATGTACAACACAATATATAGAGTAGAGAGGTCAGCACTATTGTAATGTACAACACAATATATAGAGTAGAGAGGTCAGCACTATTGTAATGTACAACACAATATATAGAGTAGAGGGGTCAGCACTATTGTAATGTACAACACAATATAGAGAGTAGAGAGGTCAGCACTATTGTAATGTACAACACAATATATAGAGTAGAGCGGTCAGCACTATTGTAATGTACAACACAATATATAGAGTAGAGGGGTCAGCACTATTGTAATGTACAACACAATATATAGAGTAGAGGGGTCAGCACTATTGTAATGTACAACACAATATATAGAGTAGAGAGGTCAGCACTATTGTAATGTACAACACAATATATAGAGTAGAGCGGTCAGCACTATTGTAATGTACAACACAATATATAGAGTAGAGCGGTCAGCACTATTGTAATATACAACACAATATAGAGAGTAGAGAGGTCAGCACTATTGTAATGTACAACACAATGGGCCTTTGTGCAGGCGTAACGTATCCGATTTACGTTACGCCTCCGCAACTTAGACGGGCAAGTGCAGTATTCTCAAAGCACTTGCTCCGTAAGTTGCGGCGGCGTATCGTAAATCTCCTGGCATAAGCCCGCCTAATTCAAATGTGGGACAGGGGGGCGTGTTTTATGTTAATTTTCTGTGACCCGACGTGATTGACGTTTTTCATGAACGGCGCATGCGCCGTCTGTGGAAATCTCCCAGTGTGCATTGCTCCTTATACGCCGCAAGGACGTATTGGTTTTGACGTGGACGTAAATGACGTCCAGCCCCATTCACGGACGAGTTACGCAAAATTTTCAAATTTCATCGTGGGAACAACGGCCATACTTAACATTGGTACGCCGCACTTACGCCACCATATAGCAGGGGTAACTATACGCCGGGAAAAGCCCAACTTAAATGGCGTAACTGTACTGCGTCGGCCGGGCGTACGTTCGTGAATTTGCGTATCTAGCTGATTTACATATTTTGACACGTAAATCAGCGTACACCCCTCTAGCGACCAGTGTAAATATGCAGTTACGATCCGACGGCGTAAGAGACTTACGCCTGTCGGATCTAAGGGAAATCTATGCGTTACTGATTCTAAGAATCAGGCGCATAGATACGACGGCGTATCTGGAGATACACCGTCGTATCTCTTTTGAGAATCTGGCCCAATATATAGAGTAGAGCGGTCAGCACAATATTATAGTCATATAGCTAGATTCAGGTAGGCAGGCTTATCCTTGCAGCGGCCTAGTGTATCGTGTTTACACTACGCCGCCGTAAGTATGACGCACGGTCCTATTGGTTTTGACGTGGACGTAAATCCCTATTCACGGATGACTTACGCAAACAACGTAACATTTTCAAATTTCGACGCGGGAACGACGGCCATACTTAACATTACTATTCCAGCTATTTGATGGAATAACTTTAGGCCTGATAATGCGTTACGTAAACGGCGTATCTGTACTGCGTCGGCCGGGCGTACGTTCGTGAATAGGCGTATCTAGTGATTACTACACTGACCACAATGGAAGCGCCACCTAGCGGTCAGCCTAAATATTACACTTTAGGATACAACGGTGTAAGACACTTACGCCGCTCGTATCTGAGCCTAATTTAAGCATAACTGGTTTCCAGAATACGCTTAAATTAGCGCCGGCGCACATTCAGACTTAGGCTGGCGTATCTACTGATACGTCAGCCTAAGTCTTTCTGAATCCACCTAAGTGTGCCCCTTATACTGCTGGTCAGGGGGGACAAATGATTTGGGTCTGTGGTCAGCAGGATGAAAACAATGTTCAGCCATAGTGGTCAGTGGGAGGAGTCTGTTACAGACTATGGTATCGGGGTACAGGGATGTGGGGGGTCAGACAACACACGGGGTATAACCTTCTGTTGTATATCCACAGAAATCACCCAGCACGCTGGCAGATTGTCAGGAGGACCCCAAGTTCCCACCCCAGACAGGGGTAACAGCTGTATAACAGCACACACACTCTATTATCCCACCACTGCCACACACATGACAAGGATGGAAGCCCCACGGGCAGGGGCGGACTGACCATTGAGTCACTCGGGCACTGCCCAAGGGCCCCATGTCACTAGGGGGCCCCATCAGGGTTGCCAGGCTCAGTAAAACCAGGGACAGTATGTAAAAATCTGTGTTTTTTTTACATCTGTCCCTGATACGTCCGAAACTGACATGCTTTTGATGTGAAAATCCAGAGATTTTAGCTGCCCCGCCTCTGCACTGCCTCCTGGCGTGGTGGCCATCTGTTAGCCCGGGGGCTAGGGTTGCCACCTCATCCCTTTAAACCCGAACACATATTGATTACACAGGTTGTGTGGCTGATTAAGGTGGTAATTCAACTCACTTAGTACCTTATCTGCATTAAATCAGCCTCAGAACCTGTGTAATTCATATGTGTTCGGGTTTAAAGGGATGAGGTGGCAACCCTACCGGGGGCCCCATAATCTTCTATTGCCCGGGGGCCCCATGACTTGTCAGTCCGCCCCTGCCCACGGGAACTAGAAAACCAGGAGAGGACCTTGTTTGGTGGAGGAGGGAAGGAGAGGGAGATTATTGGTAGCCAGTAATACCAGCTGTGATAGACTTGGCACAGCCTGCAATACCTCTGATCGCCACTAGAGGGAGACTCCGCCCATATCTAGCTGGCTGACCACACACAGGCAGATACAGATCTTACATACAATCTGGTGAGCTCTAATAGGTGGATTCAGAAAGACGTAGGCCGGTGTATCAGTAGATACGCCGGCCTAAGTCTGAATCTGCGCCAACGCAAATTTAAGCGTATTCTGGTAACCAGATACGCTTAAATTAGGCTCAGATACGAGCAGCGTAAGTGTCTTACACCGTCGTATCTTAAAGTGTAATTTTTAGGCTGGCCGCTAGGTGGCGCTTCCATTGAGTTCGGCGTAGAATATGTAAATCATAAGATACGCCTATTCACGAACTTACGTGCGCCCGTCGCAGTAAAAAAATGCTGTTTACGTAAGGAATTTTCAGGAGTAAAGTTATTCCATCAAATAGCTGGACTAGTAATGTTAAGTATGGACGTCTTTCCCGCTTCGAAATTTGAAAATTTTACATCGTTTGCGTAAGTCATCCGTGAATAGGGCTGGACGTAATTTACGTCCACGTCGAAAACCAATACGTCCTTGCGGCGTACTTTGCCGCAATGCACACTGGGATATGTACACGGATGGAGCATGCGCCATTCGTAAAAAACGTCAATCACGTCGGGTCACAGTTAATATACATAAAACACGCCCCCCACATCCTCATTTGAATTAGGCGCGCTTACGCCAGCCCCATTTACGCTACGCCACCGTAACTTAACAGGCAAGTACTTGCCTTGCAAACTTACAGTGGCGTAGTGTAAATACGGTACGCTACGCCGCCGCAACGATGCGCCGCCGTACCTGAATCCAGCTATAAGGGTTGGGGGTCAGTCTAGTAATCAGCACACACTCCTGGGGTTTCTCACGCACCTCTACATGCTAGAATCTTTGTGTTACTCCCTCTTCCTGCTCCCCATGTACACCCCACACCAGACACATGACAAGGGGGATAGGGGTGGAAGTGGGGTGAACAGGGAAGTACAGGAGAATGTAGGGGGGGGTAAATGTCTGTTATCCGTGGTCAGTGGGGGGGGAGGGGGCGCTGTTGTTTTCAGTTGACTAAAAAATAAATGGTGTTCAAACAAGAGGAAATGTTGGGCATTAGTGCTTAATAGGAAAAAGGGGGCAAAAGTAAAGGGGGGGCAGAGGTGCTCAAACAAGGGACAAGAGGCACTGGTGCTCAGTGGTTAGACAGCGGGGTAAATAAGAGAAATAGAAGTGTGGAAAGGGGACAAAGGGGGGCAGTGAGGTGGGAAGGGGGCAATAGGGGGAGGGCTGGACAGGAGAAAGTGAGGGACAGGGGGTGGATAGGGGGGACGGGGGGTAAACTGTGAGGCAATGGGGAAACAAAGAAACTGGACAGGAAGGCAGTGGGGGGGGGGGAGGCAGGCAGTGGGGGGATGAAGGCAGTGGGAGGGGGGAAGGCAGTGGTGGTCAGTGGGAAATGAATACCTGGCTGATGATGTCCTGTTCTGGAGGGTGATGTGGAGCTCCTCTGATGAGTCTTCTATGGTTGGGGTCCTCTCGGATGGTCCCTCTTGGCTCCTCTGATGAGTCTTCTATGGTTGGGGTCCTCTCGGATGGTCCCTCTTGGCTCCTCTGATGAGTCTTCTATGGTTGGGGTCCTCTCGGATGGTCCCTCTTGGCTCCTCTGATGAGTCTTCTATGGTTGGGGTCCTCTCGGATGGTCCCTCTTGGCTCCTCTTCTATGGTCGGGTGACTTCTGACTCTTCCCAGCACGGTGACTGGACATGAAGGGGGAAATCTCTCCCAACTCTCGGCTTCTCTTCCTCCGGCTCACAAGTGTCCACAATCAGGGGAAAGTTCTCCTCCGTGTCCCCGATGGAAGATGGAGGCTTCTTGTCCTGGCTGAGAGGTGTGAGGGACGTTCTGTGTCTGCACTACGGATCTGGGAAGACTCCAATCACATTGTGAGCCAGCTTCCTCACAGGGGCTCCTCCCCCACAGATGCCGCAGGGCCATGCTGACTGCAAACACAGTGTGGGGAGGGGGGATTAACAAAGAGGACCCCTCCTTCCATTCTCCCACAGATGCCCCCGAGGCAACGCTGACTACAAACACAGGACAGGGCGTGGATCACAAAGAGGACCCCTCCCCCCATTCTCTGGGATGACACAATAGAATCTCATTCCAGATTGGTCATGGGAAGAAGGTTTGTTGGACGTTCTTCTGGTTAGTGGAGGGAAATGAACGTTGATTATTGAGCGCAGTGAGGGGAAGATTGGGAGGAGCAGGATGGGGAATTTCTCTCCAAGGAATGAATTTCTAGCAGTGAATGTGATTTTCATTCAGTAAATTCCATTCATTCCAAAATGTGATGATAAAAGGAAATGAAATGTTGATCTCCTTCTGAGCGCCATTCATCAATCCATGGAATGTAGTGAGAAGATTTCTCCTCCAATAATCTCTCGTGTAGGAGGAGCTTTCCCTTTCTTGTGTCCTCTTCCTTCCTTCCCTCATCACACTGGTGTTTTCAGAGAGATCCGGAGCTCTCACATCTCTCAAGACTCTCATATTGCACCCCCCGGGGGATCACCTCATACACTTCCATTTCCCTCCACTAACCATAAGAGAAGGAGATTGTACGGATTGTATGGGCAGCTGAACAGGGCGATGTTCCCGATGTTCTATGACTTCCGTCACCATCAAAGAAAACAATGTGAGGTTGTATTGTTTGTGCCGATCGTTCCCACACCTTGTATAATATTACACGTGTAGCGCTACCCCCAAAGGAGCTGCTGGGGAAACAGAGGAGGGGACAGGAGGTCAGTGGGTGGATGGGTTGCAGTGGGGTGAATTAGGAGATGGTCCCAATTTCACTATTTGTGATCGGTTTTCCAAAAAGGAGGAGAACCAGGATAAGATATTTCGGGTGGCACGTTACCTCTATCTTCTCGCTGTCCAGAGCGGTAAAGAGAGTCTGAAGAATTCCAATGTCCACACGATACACTTCTTTTTCTGGGATTTATTTGTAGAACTTGGTAGAAAATAAATTGGAGGGGTGGAAGGGTAAGTAGGTAGGTAGGTTCTTGCTTCCAGCCAAAAGTTCTCGTCACCACTCTAGCCAGAGTGGGTATTGCTCCCCCGGATAGGTCCCTCTCACTGGCCTAGCAGCCGGGATGGCTCACGGAATAAAGTCCAGTCTCTGCCACAGACCTTCCTTTATGAGGAGAAACTTTTGGTCCAGAATCCCCGGACACAGGATTCAGCACCCGGATCTGAGTGAGTGAAAAATTTATATAGTGCTGCACATGCGAACTGAATCGCCTCTGGGTGCTTGTTTGTCCATTTCTCCTTTGACCTCAGAAGAGGTGGGTCTTGATCTTTCTCCTAAAGGCCAAGTGGTTCTCCTTCAACCGAATGCTGCTTGGTAATGCGTTCCATAGTCTGGGTCCTTGGACCGCAAATCTTCGTTCTCCTTTGGACTTGTATCTGGTTTTGGGTATTTGGAGTAGATTTTGGAGTGCTTTGAAAGTGATTCTGTCTTTCACTGGCAGCCAGTGAAGGGATCTCAGTGAGGGTGAGATTGATTCCCAAGGTTTTTCCCAGTCACAAGTCGCGCGGCCGTATTCTGAATGACTTGCAGACGAGTGATTTGGTACTTTGGGAGTCAGAGGTAAAGGGCATTCGCATAGTCAAGTCTGGAGTTAACAATTGTTCCCACCACGACTGCTATGTCTTATTTAGGAATAAATGGAATAAGTCTGCGGGGGCGTAGGAGGCGTAGCAGATGGTGCGATCCGCTGACTACTGACCCTATTTGTGCATCCATTGTCATGTAGGTGTCGAAAGATGACTCCGAGACTTTTGACTTTGGTGCTAGGGGTGATGATTTTGCCCAGAATGGGCGGGGGTATCCATGTTGTTGCCAGTTGGTTCTTACGATTGGCGTGAAACAGGAGAAGTTCTGTTTCCGAACCGTTGAGTTTAAGATAACTCTTTGTCATGCAGTTTTCTATCAAAGAGGCTCTTCTCTTGGTGATGATCTTGGAAAATGATACTTTTTGGCCTTGAAAATTTCTTTGTGATATTTTTTTGTTATTTCCTTGTAGATGGCGCGGTTTTCGTCTGTAGTGCTTCTTTTCCAAGCTGCTTCCTCTCTTCTGCATTCTTGCTTAAACAATGTTAGCTGGTCGTTAAACCAGCTGGAGTTGATTTTCCGGATGCAGGTTTTGTGTTTGGGCAATACTACGTCGGCTGACTGTAGTAGAGCTGTGTTAATGGCATCCAAGGTTTCCGTGGCAAACTGGTGTGAATGGATTGTTTTTACTTTGTTCCCTAATGTTGTTTTGAAGAGTTCCGAATGGAGCTTCTTCTGCGATCTGGTCCAGTGTGTTGTCACTGGTTTTAGTGTTTTAGTCAAAGAGCCATTTTTGGTAATCATGAATTTGATTACATGGTGGTCTGTCCATGGTAACGACTCATTTTCCAGAATTTTTATTTCTAGATCTTGTCTGAAAATAAGATCGAGCGTGTGACCAGAAGCATGTGTGGGCCCACATACTAGCTGCTGCAGACCTAGTCCTTCCAAGTGGTCAATGCAGGCAACGGTCACGGGATCCTATGAGGAGTTGGCCCAAAGGTTGAGATCCCCAAGCAGCAAAAGATGTTTGCTGTTTAGTGTATAAGTGGACATGAACTCTGTCAATGATGTGAGAAGCTGCGATTTAGGACCCGGTGGTCTATAGCAGAGTAGAATATGGACGGTCTCCTGGGGGTTTGTTTGTAGCTGTAGGGAGAGGTTTTCCATGAATGGAAGAGAGTTTTGAAGGACTGGTTTAGTGATCGAGAGGCAACTCTTATGGATCACTGCCAGGCCTCCTCCTCTTTGCCCCACTCTGTTTTCTGTTATTATGCGATAATTCTCAGGCACCAGTTCGTCGAGAATGGTGTTACAGTCAGCTGTGAGACAGCTTTCTGTAATGAAGAGGCAGTCTAAATCGCATTGTAGGATGAGATCATGAATTTCTGCTCGGTGTCTTACTGCTGATCTTGTATTGACCAGAACGCATGATATGCGCTTAGGTTTGGATAAGCAGGTGTAGTGTTTGACTGTCGTTCAGTCCTTAAGACTTTTTTGGTGGCGGCTGGTAATATTGAGGCCAATGGCTTTAGTCTCCATATGGTTGCAGCCGAGTAACTCAGTTTAGTCATAGTTTCTGGCACACTGGGGGGCAGATGCCGATAAGGGGGGGTGGGGTTTCAGTAAATGACTGGTGGGCGATTCACTGAATCCTACCTGCCTGGTTGATCCAGAGCAAGGCGAAAAACCCTGTCCGTGCTATGCCAATGTGCGTGGCAGGGGAAAAATTCCTTCTTGACCCCCCTATTGGGCGATCGGACGTGGCCCTGGATCAAGTACTGAAAGGAGTAGAAAAGGGGCGGTTTAGGCTGGATAATTGTGGGAATCCACACTAGACCGCGGTTGAAGCCGCAGACTTTCCTGGCTGTGGATGCGGGCGCCACGAGCCCCTAGCAGGATAATATGGCCTCGTGGTATCTGTGAGGGGGGGGACCGGCTGGGGTATCGGCCGAGAATGGAGGACCAGGGGGGGGAGCCGGAGAGAGCAGGGGGGGCAGCCGGGAGAGATCCGATGATTGCAGCCCTGCATGTCAGTCTGTCAGTGAGTGGGGGGGAGGGATGCAGCTCCGGGGTTTCTGGGGATGGCTGGGATCAAAGGGGGGGATTTATGTGCTGCTGGAGGTAGCTGGTGCGGCGCGCAGCTAGGCCGCGGATGAAGCTGCGGGCTTTCCTAAACCTGGCAGCCGGGAATCATTTCACGAGGAGACGAGGTGGCGCAAGGGGCACCGCCGCGGCTTATCCTGAAAAGGACGGCCGTCAGCAGAGCTCAGGGAGGTGGGATAGCCCTGTGCACCAGGGGCTTACCTTTGCCGTGGAAGGAGGGATGAAGGAGGGAGCCAGGGGAAGGCAGATCGCAAAAAGTCGGCTGGAGCGAGCGGAGAGCTGAGGTTGGGGGTTGGTGTGCCTGCGTGAGGACCCTGCCTGGCTGATTTAGTCCCTGAGGAGAGCCGACACGTGTTTGGAGCGTCCAGCTCTCGTTGCCCTAAGGTGAGCAGACTTGCAAGAGAGCGTCCTACTGCACCGCTAAGCTGGGAGAGACTAGGGCGAAGATTGATTATCAGCTTCAACAAACACTCTCAATCAAGGTGGTGTCATCTGTATTTTCAGACAGAGAGCTTGCATCAAGTCAGACACAAACTGATGGCCTTGATCGTTAATGAGCTCGGCCGGGAACACCACTCTTGTGAAGATTCCCAGCAGAGCATCAGCGACCTTGTCTGTCCGGAGGCAGGAGAGAGCCACGCGTGGCATAGTCGATAACTGTCAGGATAAAATGTTTGCCTGAACTGCTAGGGATGGCCAAAGGCCCAACGATATCCACTGCCACCCTCTTAAAAGGTTTGTCAATCACAGGCAAAGGTTTTAGCGGAGCCCTGTGTACATCCCCTACCTTTCCAACTCGCTGGCAGGTAACACAGGACCGACAGTAGTCAGCTATGTCAGTGAGCATCGTAGGCCAATAAAAGTTATGTATCAACTGCCCTCAGGTCTTAGTGGTTCCCAAGTGCCCTGCTAGGGGAACCTCATGAGAAACTTTTAGTAGCTGTCCCCTAAATTGACTGGGTACAACCAGCTGCCTACTACATGTGTCAGCCTCATTCCCCTCTGCAGGCAAACCTTCTCTGTACAGTTTCCCTTTGTCCCAGTAGACCTTTTGTTTGCAATTCTCTGCAGGGGGCATTTTTTTTGCATTGATACATGTCCCCTGGGGCAGGAGCCGGGCCCTCAAACACTTTTTATGCCAAAAACTTGCATATTAACCTTTACAATTAGCACTTTTGATTTTCATGTTCATGTCCCATGATCTTTAGCAGTGTTCACACAAACTTTTTGCCTGTTCACATGTTCTGCTGAAAACCGAACCGAGGGGGGGGTGTGTTCGGCTCATCCCTAGTGCTTTCACACTGGGGCGGGGGCAGGAGCAGTAACGTGCAGCTAGTTTTAGCGGGGCTTTAATGTTGTTTTAGTGACGCTATTCGGCCGCTAGTGGGGCGCTTTTAACCCCTGCTTGAAGCCAAATAAAGGGTTAAAGTAGAGGTCCACCCAAAAAAAAAATAACAAGAAAATGCTACAAAAAAAGTGAAAACAAATGTTTTTACTTACCAGAAATAGCGGTTGCTATGTGGATCTTCCTAATCTGCCTCTTCCTAGTCCACGGCTGATCTTCATCCTCGTGTTGTCTTCTGGGGAATGGGGCGCTCTGCCTTCTGGGACCTGTGTGTATCCCAGAGAGCGGCCGCCCATTCATACAGCGCCGCAAGACTCGCACATGCGCAAGAGGAAACGGGCAGTCAAGCCGCAAGGCCCCACTGCCTGTTTCCCTTAGTGAGGATGGGGGCGTCGGGACCTGCCACGATCGAGAGATCGGCCCCGGGGGGGGGGGGGCGACAACACGGGCGCCTAGGACAGGTAAGTGTCCTTATTAAAAAAAGAATTGCAGGTGGAACCCCGCTTTAAATGCGCCCTGCATGGGGAGACGTTTTTCAGGCGCTTTACTGGCGATATTTTTAGCCCACAAGCGTCTGAAAAACACTCCAGTGTGAAAGTGGTCTAAAAGTGATAAAAAATCATTTAAAGGGGCAGTTTAAAAATAAAAAATATAATAATTATTTATATAAAAAATGTTGGTGTAATGTCTCCCTACATTGTAAAGCGCTGTGAAAACTGTTGGCGCTTTATAAATCCTGTATAATAATGATAATAATTAAAAAAAGATTTAAACTTGAAAACAAAAAGTGGCAGAAAAAGCCCGGTCGGCAAGTGGTTAAAAGGGGGAAGGGGTTTTCTTTAGATTGTAGTGAATGAGAAGCACATGGCACTGAATGACTCCAGATGTCAGTCCCCCTCCCCCTCTCTCTGTGTTTGTAGTTAGCATGGCCCCGGGATGTCTGTGAGGGGAGGGGTCCTCTTTGTGAATATCCCCTCCCTCCCTGTCCTGTGTTTGTAGTCAGCATGGCCCCAGAATGTCTGTGGGGGAGGGGCCCCTGTGAGGAAGCTCAAGCTGGCTCACAATGTGATTGGAGTCTTCCCAGATCCGTAGTGCAGACACAGAACGTCCCTCACACCTCTCAGCCAGGACAAGGAGCCTCCATCTTCCATCGGGGACACGGAGGAGAACTTTCCCCTGATTGTGGACACTTGTGAGCAGGAGGAAGAGAAGCCGAGAGCTGGGAGAGATTTCCCCCTTCATGTCCAGCTGGGAAGAGTCAGAAGTCACCCGACCATAGAAGCGTCATCAGAGGAGCCAAGAGAGACTATCCGAGAGGACCCCAACCATAGAAGACTCATCAGAGGAGCCAAGAGGGACCATTCGAGAGAACCCCAACCATAGAAGACTCATCAGAGGAGCCAAGAGGGACCATCCGAGAGGACCCCAACCATAGAACACTCATCAGAGGAGCCAAGAGGGACCATCCGAGAGGACCCCGACCATAGAAGACTCATCAGAGGAGCCAAGAGGGACCATCCGAGAGGACCCCGACCATAGAAGACTCATCAGAGGAGCCAAGAGGGACCATCCGAGAGGGCCCCTACCATAAAAGACTCATCCGAGGAGCCAAAAGGGACCATCCGAGAGGGCCCCAATCATAGAAGTCTCATCAGAGGAGCCAAAAGGGACCATCCGAGAGGACCCCAACCATAGAAGACTCATCAGAGGAGCTCCACATCACCCTCCAGACCAGGACATCATCAGCCAGGTATTCATCTCCCACTGACCACTACTACCTTCCTATCCCCCTGGCACCAACCTGCTCCTCTGTCTCTCCAATGCCTCCTGTCTACCCCCATCCTCCTGTCCTCTCACTTTTCCTTGTCCCCTTATTGTTCCTTTCTCACCTCACTGTCCCCCTGTACCCTATCCACTCCACTCCACTCTCCCCCCCGTCCACCTCCATGTCCCCCCATTTCCACTCTTTCTACCCCCTGTCTCCGCATTGCCCTTTCCATCCATTGTTGCGTCTATCAAGCCTACTACCCCTCTGTCCATGTCCACCCCCATGTTACCCCATAGCACACTGTGCATACCTTGTCACCCCCCACTGCCTATTCCACCCCACTGTGTCCCATCTTCCCCTCTACTCCCTTGTCCACCACATTGTTGCCTGTCCACCCACTGCCCCCAGTCATCTCCACTACCCCTTCACCCCCTCTTTCACCACTGAGCACTAGTGCCTCCTCTTGCTCCTCAGCACCTGAGCACCTCTTCCCCCAGCGCTCCTCTATGAGCGCCTTCAGTATGTTCCCTATTGTTCCTACTAATCTATAATTCCCAACATTTCCCCTCCGTGATCAATTTTTGTTTCCCCTCTGATCTCCCCCACATTGACCACAGATAGCAGCCCCCCCTCCACTGTGACCACAGATAGCAGACATCCCCCCTCCACTGTGACCACAGATAGCAGACACCCCCCCTCCACTGTGACCACAGATAGCAGACACCCCCCTCCACTGTGACCACAGATATCAGACACCCCCCCTCCACTGTGACCACAGATAGCAGACACCCCCCCTCCACTGTGACCACAGATAGCAGACACCCCCCTCCACTGTGACCACAGATAGCAGACACCCCCCCTCCACTGTGACCACAGATAGCGGACATCCCCCTCCACTGTGACCACAGATAGCGGACATCCCCCTCCACTGTGACCACAGATAGCGGACATCCCCCTCCACTGTGATCACAGATAGCAGACATCCCCCCCCTCCACTGTAACCACTGATAGCAGACACCCCCCCTCCACTGTGATTACAGATAAAGGGCATTTTTCCTCTCACTGAACACTCACTGCCCCTTCTCCACCATTTGCCCTCCTGTCCCCTCACTGCCCCCTGTCCACCCTGATCCTGCCTTTGGTTCCCATATTTTCTTTCAGAGGAGGAATCGCCATGTAGTGGAAATCGATCGTAAGTCCTGTGTCTGGTGTGGGGGCAGAGGCGGCTCCTTAAATAGGCAAATTAGGCAGTCGCCTAAGGCCTCGCACTCACAGGGAGGCCCGCAGCCGCCTAACTTACCCGATGCATTTCCCCAGTTTTGAGGGACAGGGGACCTTAACGCTGCTGTGCTCAGGCAGCGTTATGAGCCCTGACTCAGGAGCGGGGCCGCCAGCATCCCTAACAACCAGTGAATATCGGTGACACCACCCCTTGTGGTGTCAATGACCCAGCATGCCCTCAGTCAATGATGTCATAAGGGGGCGGGTTCACCGGGTGGCCCTCACCCCTTAGTTATTAAAGAGCAGGATCTGAGGCCTTCCAGATTCTGATAAGCCCCCTGCCGAAGACCCCCACAACCACCAGCCAGGGTTGTGGGGAAGAGGCTCTTGTACTTGAATTATGTTCCCCATCATGGTTGTGAGTGGGCCCCCATGTCAAGTTTTGCCTAAGGTCTCACAAAGCCTAGAGCTGCCTCTATGTGGGGGTGTACATGGGGAGTGGGAAGAGTGAGTAAACGCAAGGATTTTAGCTTGTAGGGGAGCCTGAGGAACCCCAGAAGTGTGTGCTGATTAGGGTTAGACTAGATCTGACTGGCTGATCCCCAACCCTGAGGCCCCGTACAGACGAGTGGACTGTCCGCTGAAAATGGTCCGCCGGACCGTTTTCAGCGGACATGTCCGCTCGGAGATTTCGGTCTGATGGTTGTACACACCATCAAACCAAAATCCACGCGGACAGACAGCGTGGTGACGTGCGCGACCCTGGAAGGTCAATGCTTCCACGCATGCGGCCGATCGGACATATCCGGTGAGTCTGTACAAACGACCGAACATGTCCGACGGACATGGTTCCAGCGGACATGTTTCTTAGCATGCTAAGAAACATTTGTCCGCTGGAAACCTGTCCGATCCGCCGGACATTTGTCCGGTCGGCCGTACAGACAACCAAACATGTCTGCTGAAACTGGTCAGCGGACCAGTTTCAGCAGACATGTTCGGTCGTGTGTACGAGGCCTTAGAGTGCACCAGATTGTATGTAAGATTTGTATCTGCCTGTGTGTGGTCAGCCAGCTAGATATGGGTGGAGTCTCCCTCTAATGGTGATCAGATGTATTGCAGGCTGTGCCGAGTCTATCACAGCTGGTATTACTGGCTAACAATAATCTCCCTCTCCTTCCCTCCTCCACCAAACAAGGTCCTTGCCTCGGTTTTCCTGCTCTCATTGCCCGCCCACCTCTGACATCATCTTCCCAATTTGACAGCTGGGGTTGAGGTTGCAGGCTTGATCTGTCGCCCTTTCCTTACCGCGACTGTGGACGGGGAGTGCCACCCCATTAATGCCACCCATAAGTGCCACCTGTGTGTGTAGATCAAGGGAAACGCTGGCAATGCAATTAAGTCTGCTGCATCTGCACAGTCTAGTGGGAGAGATTGGGAGCTCAGTTGAGTGGAGAATTACAAGGGGAAATTGTAGAGGAAGTGAAGAAGATCATTACAATTTAGAAACTGTTACAAGACTGTTGCCATAGGAGACAGCGGTCCTACTCATGCGGCTGTGGTGTCTAGCTGATGCCTTTCCCTGCATGGCTGTCTGCCTATACAAGTCCCGGAGTCTGACAATACACGGGGGGATTGGGGTAGTGAAACCTCATGGTTGATCAGTGGCTTTACTGCCCCTCAACTGCTACCTACTCTAGCTGCAGAGGCAGCAGCTTGGGGTGTACACATGCCACGGTGGCAATGCCCACTGATGGTGACCCCTTCAATGAATAGGGTTGCTTGTGTGGGGTCCAAAGGGTTTAAAGCAGGTGTTGAGGAGGCAATACAATGACTCTATGCCTGGGCAAATCCCCTCTGAAGAGAAAACATGAATGGCTGTTCAGAGAACATTGCACATGTGAACTAGTCCTTATGGTACTGTAATCATTGTGGTGGTGATCAGGGACACTGTAACTGGTGTGGTGGTGATCAGGGACACAATGACTGGTGTGGTGGTGATCAGGGACACAATGACTGGTTTGGTAGTGATTATTGGTAATAATTGGTGTGGTGGTGATCAGGGACACTGACTGGTGTGGTGGTGATCAGGGACACTGTAACTGGTGTGGTGGTGATCAGGAACACTGGGACTGGAGTGGTAGGGATCAGGGACACTGGGACTGGAGTGGTAGGGATCAGGAACACTGGGACTGGAGTGGTAGGGATCAGGGACACTGGGACTGGTGTGGTGGTGATCAGGGACACTGGGACTGGTGTGGTGGTGATCAGGGACACTGGGACTGGTTTGGTGGTGATCAGGGACACTGGGACTGGTGTTGTGGTAGGGATCAGGGACACAATGACTGGTGTGGTGGTGATCAGGGACACTGGGACTGGTGTTGTGGTAGGGATCAGGGACACAATGACTGGTGTGGTAGTGGTTATTGGTAATATGACTGGTGTGGTGGTGATCAGAGACTCTGTGACTGGTTGTCTTGCATACACACGGTCACACCAAATTCCGACGTACAACACTACAACTAGGGATGAGCTGAACACACCCCCGTTCGGTTTGCACCAGAACTTACGAACACACCAAATGTTCGTGTGAACTTTAGAACCCTGTTAAAGTCTATGGGACTCGAACGTTTGAAATCTAAAGTGCTAATTTTAAAGGCTAATATTCAAGTTACTGTCCTAAAAAGTATTTGGGGACCTGGGTCCTGCCCCAGGGGAGTGTTTGGGGACCCAGGTCCTGCCCCAGGGGACATGCATCAATGCAAAAAAAAGTTTTAAAAACTACCGTTTTTTCAGGAGCAGTGAATTTAATAATGCTTAAAGTGAAGCAATAAAAGTGAAATATTCCTTTAAATTTCATACCTAGGGGGGGGGTGTAAAGTATGCCTGTGAAATAGCGCATGTTTCCCGTACTTAGAACTGTCCCTGCACAAAGTGTCATTTCTGAAAGAAAAAAGTCATTTAAAAATGACTCGCGGCTATAATGAATTGTCGACTCCCGGCAATTCAGAGAAAATTCATTCATAAAAAATAAAGCGCGGGGTCCCCCCAAATTCAATTACCAGGCCCTTCAGGTCTGGTATAGATAGATATTAAGGGGAACCCCGCCGTCAATTTAAAAAAAATGATGTGGGGTTCCCCCCAAATATCAATTCCAGACCCTACGGGTCTGGTGTGGATTTTAAGGGGAACTCCACCCCAAATAAAAAAAATGGTGTAGAGTTCCCCCAAATATCCACACCAGACCCCCTTATCTGAGCATGTAACCTGGCCGGCCGCAGAAAAGAGGGGGGATGAGAGAGCGCCCCCCCCTGAACCGTACCAGGCCACATGCCCTCAACATGGGGAGGATGTCCCCATGTTGATGGGGACAAAAGCCTCATCCCCACAACCCTTGCCCGGTGATTGTGGGGGTCTGCAGGCGGGGGGCTTATCAGAATATGGATGACCCCTTTAACAAAGGGGACCACCAGATCCTTCCCCCCATGTGAATTGGTAATGGGGTACATTGTACCTCTACCATTTCACGAGGGAAGTGTAAATAATTGTAAAAAAAAAAACACACACACACACCGTGGAAAAACATCCTTTATTAAAAAAAATCCAGCGGTGGTAATCCACTCTCGATCCCGGGGGCTCCAACGTTGTCAGTATCCAGCGATGGGTGATCTCCTCTCCACCGGGGTCCAGCGATGAGAAGATCCATCCAGGTCCGGGATTCAGAGCGCAGCATCGCCGGCCACCTGTCTCCACCGGAGACAGCCTGTCGAATGACGCGGCTGGAGCTAGTGACATTTCTTATGTAGGTGAGGCGGGGCCACTCATCATGTGACCCTGCCCCCCTCTGACGCAAGGATAGGATAGGAGGTCAGAGGGATATGGGGTCACGTGATGGGTGGCCCCGCCTCACCTATATAAGAAATTTCTGGGAATTTCGCATTCGTTTTAACAAACAATAACGAATGCGCAGAATCCGAAAGATCCGACATAAAAAATACTTTATTTTCGTTTCGTTGTGACAACAGTTCGATATAGATAGAAGATTCCACATGACGGTGACAATAGTGATCTGTGCGTATCGAATCTGCGGTTGAATGTGCCTAACCTAACTCTATTTAGTCCAAGATTATTCTACATAGAGAGAAAAGATTCGACATTATAGAGATATGAAGATTCAACGAAGCAACTAAAAACATACGATCGCCGCGAGCGGACATTTATGGTCAAATGCTCCGCCCATAGGCTGTAGAAGAATTCTAATGTTGGTTGACTAGTAATAATAATAACTAATAAAAATAATTATTACTAGTCATACAACATTAGAATTCTACTATAGCTTGTGGGCGGAGCATTCGACTGGAAATGTACGATCGCGGCGTCGTACAGTTTAGCTGCTTCGTCGAATCCTCTTATGCCGCGTACACACATTTGGAAATTCTGACAAGAAAGCCGTGGATTTTTTTCCAACGGAATGTTGGCTTAAACTCGTGTTGCGTACACACGGTCACACAAAATTCCGACCATCAAGAACGCGGTGACGTACAAGACGTAAGATGAGCCGAGAAAAATGAAGTTCGAAAGGCAGTGCGGCTCTTCTTGATTCCGAGCATGTGTGGATTTTTGTGCGTTGGAATTGCATACAGACAATCGGAATTCCCGACAAGAACTTTTCTTGTCGGAAAAATTGAGAACTAGCTCTCAAATTTTTATTGATGGAAATTCCGACAGAAAAAGTCAGATGGAGCGTGCACATGGTCGGAATTTCCGTCCAAAAGGTAACATCAAACTTTTCTTGTCGGAAAATCCGATCATGTGTACGCGCCATTACAACATTCGACAGACACCATAAGCTTTCAATTAACAGATTCAACCTTAATTAATTTGGATTTTCGAACGAACGCATTTTTTACGAAACAAAATAAATAAAAACGAATTTCGGAGTAACTAAATAAAAAAATTTTTCGGACGAAAACGAAATTCAGAAACAAAATATTTCAGTGTGCGCATGTCTATTGCAAACAACACATAACCTTCCAAAATGTATTTGATGAAGTGACGGTTCCCCGTCATTTTAATTTTGTATCCGTTTGGTAAATCTTCAATAAATTCTATTGAAAAAAAAAAGACATGGAGATGTACAGATGCCGCTACTCAGTGGACCTGTGTGTCTCCCAGAAGACAGCAGTGGAGGGGGGGGCAGAGAAGGCGCCGGATGTGGCGCAGGTCACTGCAGTGATCTATGCCCAGAAGTGGGAGCAAATACCTGTATTACACAGGTATCTACTCCCTCCTCCCCCTGAAAGGTGCCAAATGTGACACCGGGGGAGGGGAGGATTTCAAAAAGCAGAAGGTCCATTTTTTGGGGGGTGGAACTCTGCTTTAATGCCACGTACACACGATTGGACATTTCAACAAAAAACATTTTTTCCGACGGAATGTTGGCTCAAACTTGTCTTGCATACACATGGTCACACAAATGGTGTCAGAAATTCCGACCGTCAAGAACGCGGTGACGTACAACACTACGATGAGCCGAGAAAAATGAATGATCAATGACTCCAAGCATGCGTAGGATTTTTGTGCGTCAGAATTGGCTACAGATGATCGGAATTTCCGACGAGAACTTTTGTTTTCGAAAAAATTGAGAACCAGCTCTCAAACAGTCGTTGTCGGAAATTCTGACAGCAAATGTCCGATGGAGCATACACACGGTCGGATTTTCTGACAACAAGCTCACATCGAACATTTGTTTCGGAAATTCCGACCGTTTGTAAGGGGCATAAGTCTGCAACTTTTGGATTTTTAGACGACTTGCCTAAAGTACCCACAAATCTGAACGCAAGCACATTGGCCAATCACTATGCAGCACATTTCTCTGAATGAGAACAAAGAATGAGATTCTCACGCTGGAAATTGTAATAAACTTTAAAAAAAAAGTAGCCACTGGGAATAATATAGGGGTTTATTTTACTAAAGGCAGATCCACCTTTCACTACAAGTGCACTTGGAAGTGCAGTCGCTGTAGATCTGAGGGGAACATGCAAGGAAATAACAAAAAAACAGCATTTTTGCTTGCCATGATTGGATGATGGAGATCAGCAGAGCTTCCCCATATTTCATATTTTCCCCTCAGATCTACAGTGACTTGTAGTGCACAGTGGATTTGCCTTAGTAAATCAACCCCATAGTGCCCTAAAATTTGGCAAATTCAAAATAACGTACAGGTACTTTTGGCAGCCAAGCCATTCTGCCAATGTATATATACAGGAGGCGGTCAGCAAGTGGTTAAACGTGTGTGTTATATATATATATACACAATTGCATACATTTAATAATGAATGTAAAAAAAGAAAGCAACTTTATTCCGCCCTTTTTATTTATCAAATTCTGACTTTTATTTTTATTGTACAGGTGGATGTATGAACCAAGTTTTCGGTCATGTTGGACTTTAATACAACAAAGTCACATGGGAAATGAGCCGTATGGATGTCCTAATTGACTGAAAGTCTTTACCACAATTCACTGGAGGATTCACGCAGGACACAAGTCATATCCGTGTTCTAAAAGTCATAAATGTTTTGGATCCTCTTCAACATTGATCCGCCACAAAGGACAACAGGAGAGAAGTAATTTCAGTGTTCTGGAAGTGACAATGACTTTACAGTAAAGTCAAACCCATGTATACATAAAAGGAGTCATTTCAGAAGATATTTCTTGTTTGGAATGTGATAAAGATTTTACAATGGAGGCAAAACGTATCACACACCAGAAGGTTCACACTGGAGAGAAGCCATATCAGTGTTCTGAATGTGACAAAGCTTTTACATCGAAGTCGCATCTTATCATACACCAGAGGGTTCACACTGGAGAGAAGCCATATCAGTGTTCTGAATGTGACAAAACTTTTACATCAACGTCAAACCTTACCACACACCAGAAGATTCACACTGGAGAGAAGCCATATCGGTGTTCTGAATGTGGGAAAGCTTTTACATCAAAGTCAAGCCTTATCGCACACCAGATGATTCACACTGGAGAGAAGTCAATTCAGTGTTCTGAATGTTGCAAAACTTTTACACAGCATTACAACCTCATCAGACACGAGAAGATTCACACTGGAGAGAAGCCATATCAATGTTCTGAATGTGGCAAAGCTTTTACACAGCATTACAACCTCATCAGACACGAGAAGATTCACACTGGAGAGAAGCCATATCAATGTTCTGAATGTGGCAAAGCTTTTATAGGCAAGAGCGATCTTATCATACACCAGAGGATTCACACTGGGGAGAAGCCATATCCTTGTTCTGAATGTAGCAAAGCTTTTACATGCAAGAATGAACTTGCTAAACACCAGAGGATTCACACTGGAGAGAAGTCATTTCAGTGTTCTGAATGTGACAAAGCTTTTACATTGAAGTCAAGCCTCACCCAACACCAGAAGATTCACACTGGAGAGAAGTCATTTCAGTGTTCTGAATGTGGCAAAGCTTTTACATTGAAGGCAAACCTTATCAGACACCAGAAGATTCACACTGGAGAGAAACCATTTTAATGTTTTGAATATGAAAAAATATACAACCTCTAGAAGCTTAAGCTGAGTATAATAGAAAGGGGGTGTACCATTGTCCAATATATAATAAATGGGAAAACTAGGAGATCGGTCCCCAACCGGTCCCCCAAGACAAGGAGAAATGGACTATCTTGGTACTGGCTCATTTATCATAAATTTCAATTTGTATAATAAATAAATAATTGTATTAATACAGATTAATATGGATACATTATAAAATGCATGATAACAATCCATGTAGATCACCAGCATAATAGTCCCCTGAGAGGAAGGATCACATTGGGATAGTTGTTTGCGGATAACATGACTCAACTAGTTTTGCAGCCTGAATATTGCTTCATCAGGAGAATACCTGCAATTTGATTAACAAGCAATCAATGTCATAACATTTACAAAATATACACAGTCTATTAAGTTAAGACAGAGAAAAATACATAGAGGCGAAAAGGAGAGCGATGTTGCTTACCCGCAACCCAGGTCCTATCAGGGCAGAAGCACCACCAGAGGTTCCCCCGCAGCAGCTAGGGGGAGGGACGTGCAAACAATGAACGTATATCTAGATTGGATAATGGTAATATATAGATGGATGTATAAACTACACACATAAGGAAACAGTAGCCAAGAAATAAGTGAAAGAAGAAAAAAGGGAAGGAAGAACAAAATAGGGGGAAAGGGAAATAAAAGGAGAGGGAAGGGAGGAAGAAAGAAGGGGTGTGGGGAAAGTGGTTAGGGAGATGGGAGGGGGGAAATAAGGGGGAAGGTATGGAGAAGGGGGAGTCAAAAAAAGATGTAAATAAAGGAAAAGAGAAGAAAGGGAGGGGGAAAGGAAGAGAAAGGTAAAAGAGGGAGGAGAAAGGGAAGGGAGGGGAAAAAGAGGGGGGCAGGAAAAGGGAAGAAAGGAGAAGGGGGAGATTGAAAGGGAAAGGGAGGAGAAAGAAAAAGAGGAAGGGAGGGGGGTGGGAAAGAGGGAGAAGAAAAAAAACAAAGGAGGAAAAAAAAGGGGTTATGAAAGGTAACTGACCTTAGATGAGGTACAAATAGTACTTGGGTGCGGGGCAGGAGAAGGGGTCTTAGTGCAAAAGCACCAGAAGCCTTGGTATTGCGAGGGGTTAGCAGGGGTGGTGGTCACCACAGGGGAACCACACACAGACACCGGCTAAGGTATCCTATGAGGTAGAGAGATACCAAAATATTGGTCAGAGAGACAAATCAAGCTCCGCATAGTGGAGCAAAGTGGTCGTGTACAAGAAGGGATGCTTACTGATGGTATATTAGCAGAGCACAGGTCACGGAACCCATGTCCACGGCACTCTCAAGCAAGCTAGCTGCTTAACCACTTCAATACCGGCACTTTCACCCCTTAATGCCCGAGACAATTTTAAGTTTTCAGCGCTGTCACATTTTGAATGAGAATTGTGCGGACATGCGACACTGTACTCAAACAACATTTTTATAATTTTCTTCCCACAAATAAAGATTTATTTTGCTGGTATTTGATCACCTCTGTTTTTTTTACTAAACAAACTAAAAAAGACAGAAATCTTTGTTTTTGTTATTACATTTTATTTTCTCCTTCACTGATGGGCACTGATAGGCGGCACTGATGGACACTAATAGATGGCACTGATGGGCAGCATTGATGATGAGGTACTGACAGGTGTTACTAATTGGCACTGTGGTGGGCACGATTTTCTGTCAGAGGCTCCTTACCACGATCAGCGATGACTGACACACAGCACCACCGGCGCGTTATCCTGCTGGACGTTCTATGATATCCAGTCAGGATAACAGAATCACTGCCAGGCCGTCATTCTGCTATAGGCCGGGTGGGAAGTGGTTAAATAATCCCCAAAACAGTGACACAGATAACATCAGCCGTCACCGGCGTATGACATTACCAGGTCAGATCTCCCGCACGTGCCAAGATGTCGCCTGCATGTGTGCTCATCAAGCATCCACAGGGAAGGGATCCAAGCCAAGACGCGAGCAAGTGGGGAGGGCGGTCCCACAGACATCAGGACTCATCCTCCCACCAGGGAGATCACCAAGCCACTGGGGGGAAACTGTGAAGGCGCAAGTGACATCTAGTGGTGTCCTAGAAAATTGAAGGCAGGCAACATGGCTCTGATAACAAAGGACACTAATAACATGGATCTAAATACACAAAAGGTACATGTCAGGATACAAAATTATATATAATGGCAAAAAAAACATGTTTTTATATTTAAGTTTATAATTTTGTATCCCAACATGTACCTTTTCGTGTATTTAGATCTATTTTATTACTGCCCTTTGTTATGTTGCCTGCCTGCAATTTTTTAGGACACCACTAGATGTCACTTGCACGTTTACTGTTCCCCCCTGGCGGCTTGGTGATCTCCCTGGTGGGAGGATGAGTCCTGACATTTGTGGGACCGCCCTCCACACTTGTGCACATTCTTGTTGAGCGCGCATGTGTGCACCCTCTTTACGCGTGCGCTGTTCGAAAGATCTGACCCGGTGACGTCATACGCTGGCAACGGCCAGCGTTATTTGCGGTGCCAGGTTGGTGATTTTTTAAGCAGCTAGCCTGCTTGAGTGCCGTGGGCGTGGGTTCCGGGGCCTGTGCTCTGCTAATATACCATCAGTAAGTATCTCTTCTTGTACACAACCACTTTGCTCCACTATGCGGAGCATGATTTGTCTCTATGACCAATATTTTGGTATCTCTCTACCTCATAGGATACATTAGCCGGTGTCTGTGTGGTTCTCCTGTGGTGACCACCACCCCTGCTAACCCCTCGCAATACCAAGGCACTTTAGTTGGGTTCTGGTGCTTATGTACTAAGACCCCTTCTCCTTCCCCGCACCCAAGTACTATTTGTATCTCATCTAAGGTCAGTTACTTTACATACCCCCTTTTTTTCATCCTTTGTTTTTTCTCCTCCCTCTTTCCCATTCCATTCCTCCCTCCCTTTTTCTTTCTCCTCCATTTTTTACCCTTCACTTCCTTCCCCCCTCCTTTTTTCCTTTTCTCTATTTTCCTTCTTCCTTTCTTTCTTTCTTTCTGGCAGTGGCGTTTTTGAGCAGTAAAAAAAAAAAAACGAGTGGGTTCTGAGAGACGTTTTCAGCTGTAAAAACGCTCTAACGCTGATAAACGCTCAAAAACGTCACTCACCAGCGTTTAACGTTTCTGATCCATTAAAAATAAAAAAAATTATTCACCAAAAAAACGCTAACATAGGATAACGCTATTGCAAAAACGTTGAAAAAAGTAGAAAACCTCACTCCAAAGCTACTGGCGTTTTTCTAACAATATTTTAACGTCCGGTGTGCATGAGGCCTCATAGTCATAGAAGTCTTTGGGAATGGAGCTCACTGCTAATTATGTATTCAGGGGAGGGTTGAAGTCCCCTATCTCCAGACACCCCAAATGGGTACTAGTGGTGTCATGGCGAGGGGATAAACCACCCAGCCTGTAAGCTACTTTCAACAAAACAGCATTGTAATGAAAATTGTGTGAAATGTAACAATGATAACAAGACAAGGCTTAGGTGTGTCATCCTATAGTACTGGCATGTACCAACTTAAGGGGAAAGTGTAACTATTAACGTGGCGTATATGTTCAGTCCGCTGTTTGAGAGTGCGGCGGGCGTAGAAACAAGTGTGTGTTGTCATATTTCTTCCAGGAAAGGGAGAAGCAGGATAGTGAGAACCCCATTTGTTAACCATTATATAAGTATCCACAACAGTGGGGGGTGTTCACTGTTCAGGGCCAGACTGGAAATAAAATCCAGCCCAGGGAAAATTTCCTTACCAGCCCCACAGCATGCAGACCTGTCATCTGCCCACTCCCCTCATTGTGGCCTGCGACTGGTTACTAAGTCGCTTAAGTGGCCCTCGGCCTTCAAAAGGTTGGGCACCCCTGAACTAAGGGTACTGTTTGAAAAATATATAATAATTTTGGCAATATGTAAATTTTTACTATATTAATTCTTCCCATCCGTGAGTATGTTACTTCTTCATATTTATGCAATCATTGAATTACTTTTCGGACTGTTGCATTGTAATTCAGTTCTTGTAATTGGTTTAAATTACTCGGGATGTATATTCCCAAATATTTAATTGTTTCTTGTTGCCATTTAAGCCGAAAGTCTTTTTGCAACAGTAAAGCCTCGTACACGCGATCGGCTATCTGATGGAATCTAATCCGATGGATTTTTTCGTCGGATATCCGATTAAGCTGACTTTCATCAGTCTTGCCTACACACCATCAGTCAAAAATCCAACCGTGCCAAAACGCGGTGACGTAAAACACTACGACGTGGTGAAAAAAATGAAGTTCAATGCTTCCGAGCATGCGTCGACTTGATTCTGAGCATGCATGGATTTTTTTGATTTTTTTGACCGATGGACTTCCACACAGACGATCGTTTTTTTCTATCGTTTTTTTTATCCATAGGAAAAATGTAAAGCAGGTTCTATTTTTTTTCACCGATGGAAAACAAACCGATGGGGCCCACACACGATCGGTTTGTCCGATAAAAACAGTCCATCGGTCTGTTTTCATCGGACAAACCGATCGTGTGTACAGGGCTTAACTGTGTTTTTCCTGTTAGGCCTCGTACAGACGGGCAAACATGTACGATGAAAACGGTCCGCCGGACCGTTTTCAGCGTACATGTCCGCCCGGAGATTTCTGTATGATGGCTGTACACACCATCATACAGAAATCCGCGCGTACTCTATACGCAACAAAAGAGGCCGCGACGATGACGCGGCGACGTGCGCGGCCCTGGCAGTTCAATGCTTCCACGCATGCGTCAAAGTCATTCGACGCATGCGAGGGATGGCGGCCGCTCGGACATGTAAGGTAGGTCTGTACAGACGACCGAACATGTCCGACGGACAAGATTCCAGCAGGCATGTTTCTAAACATGTTTAGAAATATTTGCCCGCTCGAAAAAGGCCGGCGGGCAAATGTACGCTGGAATCCTGTCCGCTCGGCTGTACAGACGACCGAACATGTCTGCTGAAACTGGTCCGCGGACCAGTTTCAGCAGACATGTTCGGTCGTCTGTACGGGGCCTTAGTGATACATTTAACATCTCAGATTTATCATAGTTAACTTTAAAGTTACTTTATTCCCTGAATTGTTTAAATTCTTTTATTAAATGTGGTATTGTCATAATGGGGTTAGTCACATATATTAGTAGGTCATTTGCGTATATACCGATGTTTTATATTCTTTGCCTTTAATAATAATCCCTTGAATATTTGTATTTTCCCTTATTGCTGTTATAAGATGTTCCATTACTATTATATATAATAAGGGGGATAGGGGGCATCCCTGTCGAGTTCCATTTGATATTTCTATATACTCCGATAACATTCCGTTCTTATTTTGGCCCTTGGATTAGAATACAATGCGACAATCCTACTCAGCATTTTAGGGCCCATTCTGGACTAATGCTTCTTCTAAGAACTGCCATCCCACCCTGTTGAGCGCTTTCTCAGCGTCAATAGATAAAAGACATGTTGGAATGGCAGTTCTCTGAGCATATTCTACCAATGTACACGTTTTTATAATCTTATCCCTAGTTTCTCGCCCTTTCGTGAAGCCCGCTTGATCTAAATGTATACGTTCAGGTAAAATGGGTTTTAATCTATTAGAGATAATCTTTGAGTACAGTATTATATCTAAAAGCCGCTCAGTTGTTATCCCAGAGGAGCGGGAGGGGAAATCCCCCCCCTCCCGCCGCCTCCGCCACTCTTACCGGGCCTCCCGTCCCAAAGCCCCCCCATGTTGAGGGCATGCGGCCTGGTACAGTTCAGGAGGGGGGTGCTCTCTTGTCCTCCCCTCTTTTTGTGGCCTGCAAGGTTGCATGCTTGGATAAGGGTCTGTTATGGAGTTTGGGGGGACCCCCACGCTATCTGTTTATTTTTGTTTTTTTTTCGGTGCAGGGTTTGACTTAATATATATAATAAGCTAATTTCTCTTCATTCATTACACTATATATGGCCGCTGTGTAAGAAGCAGCCTTATATCGTGTGGGTGTGGACTGAGCCATGATTGGCCAAAGGTTGTACAATACTGGTTGTACAATATTAGGATGACCCCCAGTGGAATTACATACAGAGGAACATTCACTTTAGTGTTGGATATGTCTCTGGGGTCTGCAAGCTTCTTATCCTTTGACCTTTATGTCTACATCACCCCCCTCCCCCACATCTCCAAAATGAAGAATGAAGGTGAGGAAATGTTCTGACCCTGAAGGGGTTCATCTACATTTCCACACTATATAAGGGGGTATCATCATCTGCTGGAGATAAAATACGTCACAGGGACTATGAAGGAAGAGGACAGACATGACAGGGGATTACTGGGTGTATATAGAATATAATATCCTATTACCTCCTCTGCTGACACTTCCAGCAATGTCTCCTCTTTACTTCCTCCCGACTCCCCACTCATCCAGTGTTTCATCAGATTAGGCGACCTGTCAGAATGTGTAACGGAAGTGATGCACTCCTCCACAGTAACAATACACTGAGAAGGGGGCAGGTGGACATCTTGTTACACCCACCAGAGTTTTGCATTTTACACTTATTTTTACAAGTAAACTGAGTTTTTTATAGTGTAATACAGGACTTACAACTCCGTCTGACTGGTTAGATGTTGAATTTTCAAAGCAGCGGCATGCCTGCTGATACCACAGGTTTCATAATCGGACAGAACACCGCTGCTTTTAAAATTCAACATCTAAACATCCATACGGAGTTCTAAGTATTGTATTTCACTATTTAAACTCAGTTTACTGTTAAAAATAAGTGTAATATGCAAAATTCCAGTGGGTGTAACAAGATGTCCGCTTGCCCCCTTTCTCAGCGTATCTTTACTGTGGAGGAGTGTGAGGTGTAGCAAGATGGCGGAGATGAAACGTCACTTCCGTTACCAATTCTGATGGGTTGCCTAACCTGACGAAACACTGGAACTCTCCTCATCACTTCCTGTTTGTGTGGTATATCACTTCCTCTCTGTATGGTACATCACTTCCTGTTTATATGTTATATCACTTCCTCTCTGTATGGTACATCACTTCCTGTTTATATGTTATATCACTTCCTCTCTGTAGGGTACATCACTTCCTATTTATATGGTACATCATATCCTCTCTGTACCTGTCATCACTTAATGGGGCAGATTCATCAAGGGCATGGGTGCTCAACCTGTGGCTCTCCAGCTGTTGCAAAACTACAATTCCCATAATGCCTCAGCCTTTGGGAGACATGCTTGTACCTGTCAGCGGCTTGCAATGCCTCATGGGAATTGTAGTTCCGCAACAGCTGGAGAGCCACATGTTGAGCACCCATGATCAAGGGTATACGCCGGCGGATCTCCTGATCCGCTGTCGTAACTCTGAGATCCGCAGGTCGGATCTATGCGACTGATTCATAAGAATCAGTTCCGCATAGATCTCCCTTAGATCCGAATGGTGTAAGTGACTTACACCAGTCGGATCTTAGGCTGCAATCTACCGCCGGCCGCTAGGTGTCGTCGTGTTTTTTAGCGCGTCGGATATGCAAATGCCAAGAACCGCCGATTCAAGAACGTACGCCCGGCCGTCGCTTTTTTCTTACGTCGTCTGTGTTCGGGTTTTTCCGGCGGATAGCTACCCCTGCTATATGAGGCGTAGCCGACGTTCCCGCGCCGAGTTTTACATTTTTTACGTCGTTTGCGTAAGTCCGTCGGGAATACGGATGGCCGTAAGTAACCTAGCCGCCGAAAACAATGACGTCCTAGCGACGTCATTTGGAGCATGCACACTAGCAAATTTCCCCGGCGACGCATGCGCAGTTAAATCGGCGCGGGAACGCGCCTGATTTAAATTGTACACTCCCCCTAGCCGCGGAATTTGAATTCCGCCGGGGGAGTTACGATTCGACGGTGCAATTTTCGAAGGTAAGTGCTTCATGAATCATGCACTTGCCTCGCAAAATTTCACCGGCGGATCGCAAATAAGATAGATTACGCGGATCTAAAGATCCGCTAATCTACATGAATCTGCCCCACTGTCTGTACCTCTTATAACTTCCAACCTGTTCTTTGCTTCCTGTGTGTGATTGACATCACATCCTGTCTGCTCCTGATAGCACTTCCTGTTTGTACCTGACATTACTTACTCTCTGTTTTTTTATACAGATGTCCTGTCATGGTATAGGTGACATCACCAGCTTGTGGATCTCAGATGAACTGCATCACCAATAAAACATTTGCTGTGTATGTATTCTATATCATAAAGATATATACTAGAGAGGAGGTTCAGGTTCACCACTTCTGTGGGTTTAACATATAAAACCACTACATATTTTTTTAACAAAAGTTGTGAGTGGGGCCCAGTTAGTCCAGGGTATGAGAACAGGACACCCCAAAGATACAAAGATGTAATCCTGTACTGAGCTGATCTAAGGAACCCGGTGCAGGGCTGAATTCCTGGAAGAAGTTGCACAGGTCATGTGAAGACTAGCTGAGGTCAGTGGGCCAGATTCAGCAATAGATACGACGGCGGATCTCCTGATCCGCCGTCGTATCTGTGAGACCCGACGGTCGGATCTGTGAGATCCGACGGTCGGAGCTATGCGACTGATTCATAAGTATCAGTTCCGCATAGATCTCCCTTAGTTCCGACTGGTGTGACTTACACCAGTCGAATCTTAGGCTGTAAACTCCCGCCGGCCGCTAGGTGTTGTCGCTTTTTTTTACCCGTCGCATATGCAAATGAGGAAAACCGCCGATTCACGTTCGTACGCCTGCCCATCGCTCGTTTTCTACGTCGTTTGCGTTCGGGTTTTTCCGGTGGATAGCTACTCCTGCTATATGAGGGGTAGCTAATGTTAAGTATGGCCGACGTTCCCGCGCCGAGTTTTAAATTTTTTACGTCGTTTGCGTAACGCGATCAGGAATCCCGATGGCCGCAATCGACGTACCCGCCGCAAACAATGACGTCCTAGCGACGTCATTTGGAGCATGCGCACTGGACTTTTTCGCGGTGGCGCATGCGCAGTTAAATCGGCGCGGGAACGCGCCTGATTTAAATTGTACACTCCCCCTAGCCGCGGAATTTGCATTCCGCCGGGGGGAGTTACGATCCAACGGTGCAGTTTGCGAGGTAAGTGCTTGCTGAATCATGCACTAGCCTCGCTAAATTGCACCGGCGGAACGTAAAAAACTAAGATCCAGCGGATCTAAAGATCCGCTGATCTACCTGAATCTGCCCCACTGTGTCTACCCCTGACCTTCTTCTGCAGGTCCTTTAGCGTGGTACATATGGCCTTGGGGGCCTGGACAGAGTCTTCTAAATGTGAGTGACAGTGAATCCTGGGAATAGATGTCATCAGTAAGCGTGCCCCGAGTGGGCAAAGCTACAGGTAGGACATTTGGAAAGAGTGACAGTATACTAATAGAAGGACCTCGTCACCCCTAACACTCAGCTGTGGGCCCTGTGTCTCGGTGGTGGATAGCCCAAGACTTAGACTTATGCTGCGTACATACAATCGGACATTCCAACAACAAAACCGTGGATTTTTTTCCCGACGGATGTTGGCTCAAACTTGTCTTGCATACACACGGTCGCACAAATGTTGTTGGAAATTACGAACTTCAAGAACGCGGTCATGCACCACGCGTATGACGGCACATTAAAAGTGAAGTTCTATACCAAGTGCGCCACCCTTTGGGCTCCTTCTCCTAATCTCGTTAGTAGAAGTTTGGTGAGAGACAATTTGCAGCCTTGGGCTTTTCAGTCCGTTACTGCTCTTTGCAGCGTAACGAATGTGCTATCTCCATTACGAGCGCTAGTTTTACCAGACGGGCGCTTCTGTCTCCTACTTGATTCAGAGCATGCGTGGAATTGTGTTGCGTCAAAATTGTCCCCACACGCTCGGAATATACGAGAAAGGATTTTGTTGGCGAAAAATTTGAGAACTAGCTCTCAAATTTTTGTTGTCGGAAATTCCAATAGAAAATGTCCGATGGAGCCTACACACGGTCGGAATTTCTGACCAAAAGCTCCCATCGAACATTTGTTGTCAGAAATTCCAAGCGTGTGTACATGGGGAAGCGGTCCCAACTCTTGCCAGGATGTCACATGTGAGATGTCACAGGAAGTCATGTGAGGATGGGAAGTTGCAGTAAAGTGCTGAAAATACATCTGTGTGTGGACATTATTATTATTATAATACACATGTTATATAGCACCAACAGTTTACGCAGCGCTTTCCAATGTAGAGGGAGGACAGCACAATTACAGTACCATTCAATACAGAAGGTACAGGAGGGCCCGACTCATAGAGCTTACATACTTCTGGTACAAAAGGTAATAGCGGGGGGGCGTGGCTTGGACTCCACCGAGATGGCGGTGTGACTCCTGAGCTCCGGCTAACGGCGGACTAAAAGAGCGGCTCACAGCGCACAGAGGCTTCTTTTGTAGCCCCAAGGACACCCTCATTGCTGCGGAACACCCGCTCGACAGTTCGGCGGAATGACGAGGAAGCGACAGGCCGAGCACCGGCCGAAAAAGCAGACTTTTTCTTCTCATCGCCGCTGCCTCGTGGGCAAGATGGCGCCGGCGCTTCCTCCCTGTCTGGATCCCGCACCGGACGCTTCCAGGCCATCGCTCTGCCAGACCATCGAGACTCCCCTGAGGCTGGAGAGACATCACAAGCACCCTCTCCGCCCAGCAGAAGCCCTGCAAAGTCCCGTTTCAGAGTGGACGACTCTGATGCCCAGCAATGTGAGGTAAAGGTCTAACGCTGACTCACAAGAAGACACGAGGGAGCTTCCTGACTCCATAATATCTTTCCCTACACAACATCAGCCAGTCCTGGACACAACACTCAAGGACATGCTCATCTCCTTAAGGAGCACTATTCATGGGGACATGATGTCCTGCATGAGGAAATTTAGCACTGAATTATCAGTGGTGGGTGAGAGAGTGAATCACATTGAAACCAAAATGGGGGAATACGCAACCACCATCAATGACCTAGTGGATGCGCATGACACGGTTGAGGAAGAACAATTGTGGATAAAAGCCAAATTAGCAGATTTAGAGGACAGGTCACGTAGAAACAACGTGAAAATCCGCGGCATACCAGAAAATGTGGCCCCCTCTAATCTGCGTTCGTACGCCATGACTATGCTGACCTCCCTCATGCCTGACATCCCCGCCATAGAACTGTCCATTGATAGAATCCATCGCTTGCCCAAACCCTCCTTCATACCTGAGAATTTTCCCAGGGATGTCCTCTTTAGAATGCATTTTTACCAGTCTAAAGAAAAATTGATGTCTATAACTCGCAAGGGGGAACATGGCGGCACTGAGTTTGCGCATTTACAGTTTTATGCCGATCTATCGCAGTTCACCCTGCAACTTAGGAAGAACCTGAACACGGTGACCAAGGCCTTGAGAAACCATAACATCGTATACAAATGGGGGTTTCCAACGAAGCTTATGGTGACCAAAGATGGCGTTACACACGTGATCACTTCCCCCTCCAAGGGCTTCTAGCTACTCCAGAAGTGGAACATTCTCCCTGAGGATAACTCCCCATCCGCGAGCTTTTAAACACCCAGCAGGGTGTCCCCTGATTGGAAACAAGTCACTAAGAACCGCTGATCTGACTGAACTTTCTGTCTCATCTTTGCCCTGTGCATTTGATTTCTAGGTCCTGTTTGGACCCCGCCTTTGGAGCTTTTCCACGTTTAAGCTCCCCTGCATATGAGCAGTATTTTCTGCACCCAGGTCGTTTCGACCCTCCTTTTACAGTTCGAACTTTATTTTTTTTGGTTTATTTTATGTCTGTACTTCTTTCTTAACCACTCTTGTTTACAGGAACTGCACCTTTCAGACTCTGCGAATAGCATTTCCCTCGAACATCTAACCACAAGAGACTTATGCTTCACCCACCCGATCCGGATCAACATCACACGATGGACATTTTGCCTTTTTGAAATTACCTCGATGAGGAGGGGCCGTGAGTACACAAAGCCCCTGATAATAGCATTTTGTTACTTTGTTTGGGATGCCGGTTAAAATCTTGTCAATTAATGCAAACGGTTTAAACCATCCTGTGAAGAGGGCATTGCTCTGGCGGGAAGCTAATTCTATGCGGTGCGATGTTCTCTGTGTACAGGAGACCCACTTTCATAGTGGGGCTCCCCCCAAATGCACGTATAGATCTTTTCAGCACTACTTCTTCTCCAATATGGAAGCTAAAAAAAGAGGTGTAATGATTGCTGTCAGAGATACAGTCTCTTTTTCTCTGATAGAGGAACATTCTGATCCCTCTGGTCGCTATATAATATTGGTGTGTGATATCAATGGTGTTAGATATACCCTGGTTAATGTATATGTCCCGAACAAGAGACAGATTTATTTTTTGAACGGACTCATGCGCAAGGTAGGGAAACTCCTCCAGGGATCCCTTATCTTGTGTGGTGACCTCAATATAGTACCTGACCCCCTGCTAGACTCCACCACAAAATCCCCTGGGAAAGCCCCTACCCTGGCGAACTTTCTTAGGTCCTATGACCTGTACGATGCTTGGCGCTGTACACATGCCACTGAAAGGGATTATTCCTTTTTCTCGCACAGGAACTGTTCTTATTCGAGGATCGATCTGTTTCTATTGGACAAAAGGCTGCTTACTAGAGTAACGCACTCCAAGATTAACACGATCATGTGGTCAGACCACGCTTCCATTCTCCTGACCCTAGGTGACAAATACCCTGACACAGCTGCATACGTATGGAGAGCCAGCTCTTCCATCATTCAAGACGTGACCACCAAAGAAACGATTAGAGAACGACTGACAGAATATTTCCAGATCAACACCCAGTCCACGGATAACCCATTCACACTCTGGAACGCCCATAAGGCCTTCATCAGAGGTGTGTTTATCCAGCTGGGCTCTAGGGCCAAGAAGCTGAGACAACTTAAACTGTCCAACCTTCTCAAAGAAATAGACTCCCTGGAAACATTAAACAAAACGAATCCCATAGCATCCACTAGCACCAAAATCTCAGCCTTAAGACACAATCTCAGAATCCTTCTCCTCCGTAAATTTGAAAACAAAGATAGATGTGCAAAGATGTCCTTTTACTCGACGAACAACAAAGCAGGCAAGGCACTGGCACGTTACATATGAGGCCAGCGTTTTAAGACCAAGATTGCCAAATTGACACACCCTATAAGTAAGAAACCAGTGTATGACCCTCAAAGCATTGCGGACACGTTCAGCGACTATTATAGTTCCCTATACAATTTGGATCAAGATCCCTCGACCTCCCAACCGTCCCTGAATGACATAACAGGTTTTCTTTCTAAGATTCGACTGCCCTGTCTATCCCCGGAGCAGCTGGGTGACTTGAACTCTCCCTTCACATTAAGCGAACTACTACATGCTATCAAATCTCTCCCTTCTAATAAATCCCCTGGTCTGGACGGACTTATAGGAGACTATTACAAGACCTTTCAAATGACTTTAGGCCCACATTTACTAAAAGTGTTCGAATCGGCCGCTGCGTCGGCATCTTTCCCACCTGAAATGCTTGAAGCCTTGATTGTAACGCTGCCCAAACCTGGGAAGTTACCGGATGCCCCCCAAAATTTCCGACCTATCTCATTACTAAACAATGACCTTAAGATCTATGCCAAAATGATTGCCCTGCGACTAGTGGATATCTTGCCCACATTAATAGACCCTGACCAATCTGGTTTTACGAAAAGGCAGGCAGGCGTCGGATGCAACTAGGCGCTTACTCAATATTACCCACATAGCACGGTCGACCCGAACACCTTCTCTGCTCCTAGCCTTGGATGCAGAGAAGGCGTTCGACAGGGTGCATTGGACATTCCTGAAGTGCGCTCTGGAAAAATACGGTTTCGAAAAGCACGTACTGTCAGCAATTTTGGCCTTGTACACGGTCCCGTCGGCTAAGGTTTACACGTCGGGAATGCTATCTAAACCTTTTAAAATTACGAATGGCTCAAGGCAGGGGTGCCCACTATCCCCCCTCATTTTTAACCTGCTAATGGAGCCGCTTACGGCCTCCATTAGACAGTCGTCAGATATACACGGTTTTACAATAGCGGGAAAAAAACATGTCATTAGTCTGTTCGCAGACAACGTTATTCTAATGCTCACTGATCCGGTCACTTCCCTGGAGAGGGTCTCCTGCTTGCTCCGGGAGTATGGTAAAATATCATACTATAAAGTGAATGATGCCAAATCCTTTATTTTGGATCTGGGAGTACAACGAGAGGATAAACTTCATATGCAAGGTACTTACCCTTATGTGTGGAATGATCACGCAATTGACTACTTGGGGATCCATCTTACTGCATTCGCCGAAACAGCTATTCCATGCCAATTATTTGCCATTAATAGATAAGGTCAAAGAAGGAACAAAAGCACTGAGTAAACATATCTTGTCATGGTCGGGCAGATTAGCTGCCTTCAAAATGCAGATACTGCCGCAAGTATTATACGTGTTTAGAACGGTTCCCATACCAGTGCCCAAGAAACTTTTTGGAGAAATACAGAGCATTCTATCGAGATTTATTTGGGTGGGCAAGAGAGCACGTAGTGCTTTCCATAAGATTCGCAAAATTGGATGGTGGGAGGCATGGGAGTTCCCTCATTCGCGGATTACCATATAGCGGCAATTTTGACACAGGCTAAAGGCTGGTTCCCAAACCAGCCTACCCCGATATGGGGGCCCCTTGAGCAAAATCAAGTGCCTGGCAGGGACTTGGGAGCACTTTTGCTGGCAAGTCCGTTCCTTAAAGACACATACATGGCTTACGCATCACCTATAGTGGCCACTATTGAGGCGTGGAAGCATTTTACCTCAGCTGAGATGCTTTCAACTCCGGTCGTTGACTTAGAAATTCTTATCTCCTCCTTAGCTTTAATAACACCTAATCTAAACCTGCAGAAATGGACATCGGGAGGCGTGAATTGGGTCTCTGACATTCAAGAGGGTGGTAATTTGAAATCTTTTCAGCAATTACAAACTACATTTGAGCTACCAAGTTCAGAACAATTCAACTTCCTTAGAGTGCAGTCATTCCTCAAAAGCAAACACTATAGGCCCTACAAAATCTTTTGGAAAGCAAAAGTTTTTTTCACGTCTCAGAGCAGCAAGGAGAAAGGAATAACGCTAATTTATCACTTACTCAATAATAAATCTATTTTTGAAAAAAGTAATGCTTTGCTGGCCTGGGAAAGGGATTTAGATGTCTCTTATACAGATGTACAGTGGATCAAAGCATTACATTGCACTCACTCAGCCACAAAAAGTGCCAACCTCTGGGAGCTTTACCACAAGGTCACTCAGAGGTGGTATCTAACTCCATCTAGACTTGGAAAGTTCGGTCACGGAGTGTCCCCGCTTTGCTGGAGACAATGTTCACAAGTGGGCTCACTGTTTCATATTTTGTGGGAATGTGGGAAGTTGGCTAGATTTTGGAGTAGCATTTTTGCCATTATACGCCAAGTTACGGGAATCGCGGTGCCCCTATCGCCTTCTCTAGCTATATTACACCTGGGCATAGAGGAGCTCCCTCCCCCTTTTAGGAAATTTCTTTTAGCAGCCAAATTGGTAGTACTAAGACTTTGGAGATCCAGTGTGAGCCCCAAGGTAGGAGATGTGGTTAGAACCATCTCTTTACACTTTACATATGAACTTATGTTGGCTTACTCAGAAAGCAGACACGCCACATTTATTACTCACTGGCAGGCGTGGACGGATTGGTATGATAATAACAAAACCTTTTACTTAGAGCAGTGAATTATTACCCAATGGGTGGCCTGGAGGAATAGGAAAAACCCTAGTTTGGACACAAATTTACTATAAATCCTTGTTCAACGGAGATGTGCTGGTTCCTTCTTTTTCTTTTACTCTCTTTTTTGTTATTTTTACTTTTTCTGTTTAATGGTATAATCAAACAATATAGAGCATGTGGCTACACGCTCAATAGTAAAGCTTAAATCCTCCCTATTATGGAATACACATATGCAAGAAATGTACTATTGCACAATCTTTGCAATTGATGCTAGAACATGTGCAGCAGGGATGACATTGGTCTGTTTCCATGGGTTGCAGCGTGTACCCAAAGGGGTGACCTATGGAAAAGTTGGACCTCAATGATATGTTATTTACCTATAGGTATGTAGATTTGCATTTCCTGTACTGTACAATTGTCTTATTACCTTGAAATGAGGATGTCTACTTTTGCTGTTCTTTTGACATCCACCTGCATTAATGTAGAAATGCATATGACATGTTTTCCATGTTTGTTCAAATCTTATAAAACAATAAAAAACTATTGAAATTAAATATTCCATAGCTTGTAGATGCTATAACTTTCACACAAACCAATTAATATGCATTTATTTGGAATTTTTAAAAATTATGGACATGTAGTAGAATTCATTTTTGCCAAACTATATGAAAACATTTTATTTTATTGGATATGTTTTATAGCAGAAAGTAGAAAATTGTTTTTTTTTTTTTTTTGAATATTCATATTTTTTCCAATGATATAATAAAAAAATAAGCAGCACTGTGCCAAATGGCAAAAAGAAAATGCTCTGGTCATGAAGGGTGTAAAACTTTCCGGGGGTAAGGTAGTTAAAGCCTATCAGTCCCAAAAATATGATGATGTACATTTGGGTAGACTACAAATGCTAAACATATAGGGCCAGATCCACAAAGAAGTTACGCTGGCGTATCTATTGATACGCCGCGTAACTTCTAGGATGCTCCGGAATTTTGCTAAGATCCGACTGGCGTAAGCCTCTTATGCCGTTGTATCTTAGTTGCATATTTACGCTGGCCGCTAGGTGGCGCGTCCCTAGATTTAAGCGAGAAATATGCAAATTAGGTAGATACGCCGATTCACAAACGTACGTCCGCCCAGGGCATTTTTTACGTCGTTTACGTAAGGCTTTTTCCGGCGTAAAGTTACCCCTGCTATATGAGGCGTACGCAATGTTAACTATGGACATCGGGCCACCGTCAAATTTTTTAAGTTTTACGTCCTTTGCGTAAGTCGTTCGCGAATAGGGCTGTGCGTAAGTTACGTTCACGTCTAAAGCATTGACGATTTGCAGCGTAATTTGGAGCATGCGCACTGGGATTCTTTCACGGACGGTGCATGCGCCGTTCGTAAAAAACGTGGGGGTGTATTGACGTGGGGTCACGATTAGTTAGCATAGAACACGCTCCCAACCAGCCTCTTTTGAATTAGGCGGGCTTACGTCGCTTGATATATGCTACGCCGCGGTAACTAAAGTCGTAACTTCTTTGTGAATACAGTACCTACCTCTCTATGTTACGGCGGCGTAGCGTTTCTGAGATATGCTACGCCCGCCTAAAGATAGGCGCATGTACATGGATCTGGCCCATAATGTGCAGAACTGAGACATTGCCAGAAATAAAAATGCTCTGATACTCAAAGGGTTAAAGGAGAGAAAGGCCCCGGGACTAAAATGGTTAATGACAGATTGGGCAAAATCAATAATGACATACATGGTGCATAGTTCCACTTAACATCACACAATGTTTTCAGGGTCAAAAAATTGTTCTTCACAAATAAAGTCTACAAAAAAAAGGATCTGCTACCCCTTTAATAACTTCTTCCAGTGTTTCCTCACTGCAGCTGAAGCTTGTGGATCCTCTGGTGTTTGATTAGCCTGGAATTAACCGTAAAAGCTTTGTCACATTCAGAACATTGAAATGGCTTCTCTCCAGTGTGAATCCTCTGGTGACTGATAAGGTGCGACTTCTGTGTGAAAGCTTTGTTACATTCAGAACACTGATATCGTTTTTCTCCAGTGTGAACCCTCTGGTGTCTGATAAGGATTGACTTCTGTGTAAAAGCTTTGTCACATTCAGAACACTCATATGGCTTCTCTTCAATGTGAATTTTCTGATGTCTGTTAAGCCCTTTCTTGTCTGTATAAGCTTTGTCACATTCAGAACACTCATAGGGCCTCTCTCCAGTGTGAGTCATCTGGTGTCTGATAAGTTCTCTCTTCTCTGCAAAAGCTTTTTTACATTCAGAACACTCATACCGCTTATTTCCCGTGTGAATCATCTGGTGAATGAAAAGGTGCGACTTTGTTTTATAAGCTTTGTTACATTCAGAACACTGATAAGGCTTCTCTCCAGTGTGAACCCTCTGGTGTGTGATAAGCTCTCTCTTTGTTGTAAAAGCTTTGCCACATTCAAAACACTCATAGGGCTTCTTTCCAGTGTGAATTATCTGGTGTCTGATAAGATGTGACTTCTCTGTAAAAGCTTTGTCACATTCAGAACACTGATATGGCTTCTCTCCAGTATGAATCCTCTTGTGTGCAATAAGATTTGACTTCTCTGTAAAAGCTTTGCCACATTCAGAACACTGATACGACTTCTCTCCAGTGTGAATCCTCTGGTGTGTGATAAGATTACACTTTTTTGTAAACGTTTTATCACATTCAGAACACTGATATGGCTTCTTTCCAGTGTGAACCTTCTGGTGTGTGATACGTTTTGCCTCCATTCTAAAGCCTTTTTCACATTCCAAACAAGAAATATCTTCTGAAATGACTCCTCTTATGTATACATGGGTTGGACTTTACTGTAAAGCCATTGTCACTTCCAGAACACAGAAATGACTTCTCTCTTGTTGTCCTCTGTGGTCCTCAATGTTGAAGAGGATTCAGAACACTTACAACATTTAGAACTCGGATATGTTTTGAATCCTGAGTGAATCCTGTGTGAATTGCAAAAAAAAACTTTCCGTCACTTAAGACACTCATATGGCTCGTTTCTCATCTGACTTGGTCATATTTTTTAAGACAAGTCTGACCAAAAACTCGGATCATCAATCCACCTATACAGGAAAAAAAAAAATCAGAATTCTATATAAAGGATTAAATAAAGTTACTTTCTATTTTTTATATTCATTATTAAATATATCGTATATATAGAAGGAATATGTACAATATTATACATGTTTAAATATTTGTATTCTATTTTATTGAGGACAATCTATTATTCCCATTGGCTGGCAACATTTTCAATTTATTACAATTTCCTGCAGGAGAATCTAATTTCTTTGTTCTAATTTAGAGCATTGTGCTGCATAGTGATGGGGGGGGGGGGGGTGCTTGGGATTGACTTGTGGGCACCTTTTGCAAAGCCATTTAAAAATCCAAACATTGCCGATGTAAATACAAACCCCATTGAAGTCAATAGGAGGCAAATTCTGAGTAACGTTTTTTCCAGAAGTCTTTCAAGACAACATCTTTGAGAGAGAAGACTCCTCCTCCCATTCCCATGAAACACTGCATCTCCTAATCTTTTAAAAGGACTGGGCCGCATTCAGATACATTGGCGTATCTGTCCGGCCCGCGTAAAGCATCTCAGATACGTTACGCCGCTCTAACTTTGGGCTCGAGTTCTTTATTCACAAAGAACTTGCGCCCTTAGTTAGAGCGGCATAGCATATGTGTTGCGGCGTAAGGCCGCGTAATTCAAATGGGGATGTAGGGGGCGTGTTTTAAATTTTCCTTGACCCCACGTTTCTTACGTTTTACTTGAACGGCGCATGCGCCGTCCGTAAAATATCCCAGTGCGCATGCTCGAAATTCTGCCGCAAGGACGTCATTGCTTTCGACGTGAACGTATATTACGTCCATCCGTATTCGCTAACGACTTACGCAAACGACGTAAAAAATTCAAAATACGAGGCGGGAACGACGGCCATACTTAACATTAGCTACCCCTCATATAGCAGGGGTAACTATACGCCGGAAAAAGCCGAACACAAACAACGTAAAAAAAATGCGCCGGGCGGTCGTTCGTTTCTGAATCGGCGTAACTCCTCATTTGCATATTCGTCGCGTACAAAAAACAAAACGCCACCCAGCGGCCGGCCTGGAATTGCAGCCTAAGATCCGACGGTGTAAGTCACTTACACCTGTCGGATCTTAGGGATATCTATGCTGAACCTGATTCTATGAATCAGTCGCATAGATACGACCGACGGAACTCAGAGATACGACGGCGTATCAGGAGATACGCCATCGTATCTCTTTCTGAATCTGCCCCACTGTCTCCAGCTAGCCCCTCAGTTCATTCAGTTTACCTTTGGCCCAGTGCTGGAACAAGGTAATCCAGGGCCTGGGGCTAAAATGGAAAACTGCCCCCCCCCCCCCCAGTCTATCATCCCCACCAATTCCCGATCCCTGTTGGGAAAAGAAGAGGGCGGGTTAATATATCTGCATGTGCCAACATTTTTGTAATGTTTGTAGCATCCTATTGCATAGTAACAATATTTTTTACATCTGGCGACTGCAGACTTTAGCCCGCTGTCAGCTGAATACAGGTCATAGAAGTGCAGAAATAAGTGCACTCTGGTTACCTACAGGTGTCCTTTCACATGGGTATTTCTTTCAGGTCCTCCTCTCAATTTGTCAGGAAGACCTGATTGGAAAGGTCCATGCAGTCCTATCAGGAGGACCTGATCGGAAGGTCCATGCAGCCCTATCAGGAGGACCTGATCGGAAGGTCCATGCAGCCCTATCAGGAGGACCTGATCGGAAGGTCCATGCAGTCCTGTCAGGAGGACCTGATCGGAAAGGTCCATGCAGCCCTATCAGGAGGACCTGATCGGAAGGTCCATGCAGCCCTATCAGGAGGACCTGATCGGAAGGTCCATGCAGTCCTGTCAGGAGGACCTGATCGGAAAGGTCCATGCAGCCCTATCAGGAGGACCTGATCGGAAAGGTCCATGCAGCCCTATGGACAGGCTGATGTAAATGGACTTTACACACCTCCCTAGCTCTGAATCCTTCCAGGGCTGGAGTTTTTGTTTTAAAAGGACTGAGTCCTCTTCCATTTATCTGGACCTAAATGTGACACATCGGAGAAAGCCTGATGTAACCAGACAGTAAATAGACACTGGAGTCTGTTTTCATCCAGCCGCCCATAGAGCTGTCACAGGTCCTCCTGTGTCTCCTGCCACAAACAGAAATGGGGACAGATGTAAAAAACTGACATCCATCCTGTTCAGCTCTGATTCAGGAAGGGATCTGCTCATGGATCCTCTGCTGATTGAAGTGGGCTCCGTTCCGTTTCAGAGGATCCTTAGGGCTTGTTCACACATGTGTCTGGGGGAAGTAAAACCGGGTGGTTGAGCCATGATTTTACTGACCCCCTGTCTGAACACTAAACATACAACTGCTACCAGCTGTACACATGCCCCGGCCACAGTGCTGTGCCTAAACAGAAGGTTGCCATGAATAAGCACTGATTTTGTGTGAAACGTTGGCTGTTCCCCTGTTTCTGTTGCTGTGATCTGGTGATGTATTTGCTGTTCATTTAATAAAAGACAACCTGTACGGTTTTTGGAGTGCGGCCATCCATCCTTCATTCAACTTTTATGCTTGCCTGGTGCACCGCCAGCACCCTTGGAATCCTGTATCAGTGTGTGACCATATAGTAGACCCACCTGGAGTGGTGACTTTCTTTCTTCCAGAAGGTTGCTGCCGCCGAATGCGATAATGCAGTTCAATGGGGCTGTAGTGCAACTGCCCTGCATGTGACTGTAGAGGGGTAGTACTGCAATTATCAGGTTAGGGGCCCATTCACACCAGGAAATTCATGGGAATCGCATGGGAATGTTGTGCGGTTCCGGTGCAATTCATATGCCTTTCTGTGCAGTGTGATTTCTGCCCCATTCATTTTGAATGACCTTAAAATCGCACTGCACCAAAAGTATTGCATGTACTACATTTATGAGACGCATGTCAACCCCCTTGCATGCTACTTTTGTACCATGTGATCTGGTGTGGGTAAACACACTGCGTTTACGTCCTGCATTTGGGGTGACATTAAGGGCAGTGTGATTGGAATGCGGTGCGGGAAGTCACACAGGAACGCGGTTTTCCCGCACTGCATTCTAGTGTGAATGGGCCCTGAATCAGGCGATGAGGGGGCAACATATCACCTCCTCTCCACCTCTCAAACAGGTCTGGAAAAAGATCCAAGCATGAATCACTTTTCATAGGAGCAACAGTCACACACTATAGCTGGCCATAGACAGATCAAAATTTGGCTCAGTAGAATCCGGACAAATTTCGATCCATCTATAGGCAGGCTGGTTGTACTAAAGTTGATTTATCGAACAATAAATTCAACAAGCCAGTCTGTTTTGTTTTTTGGGGACGATCACTGCCGCAGAGTATATCCATCAGCAATGAACATTGTATAAATAAATAAATATTCCTGCACTTATCCCTCCACCTCTCAATGTGAATAAACAAAGCATTAGATGCAAATCACAAATGAAAGAAAGCTGCAACCAAAAAGTCCGAACACAAGACTTAACAGTAATTAAAAGTAGGTGCGCCATCTAGTGCCAAACTCTGAAAACTACTCAGATGATAATAAATGATATCAGAACAATAATCTTATACATGTGTAACATCTTTCCAGACCCTGGGAGGTTACCATTTCCTGGTGCTGGACAACATGTTTCTGAAGCTTTGTTCGGTCAGAGGAAGAGCGGAGGAGAAGGTGGCCGGCTGACCGATGCATTTAAACATGTTTTTACTCCTCAGCGTCCAGGGCTGAGAGGTTCAAGCAACCATCGCCAGCGTCTGCATTACATGGTGCAGGAATATCTAGGGGCAAGAGCAGACTTGGAGAACTTTCCAACAAAGCATGCACTGAGTTACTGGGTCTTAAAGATGGACCACTGACCAGAACTTGCTCAATATGCAATTGAGCTACTGCCCTGTCCTGCTATCAGTGTGCTTTCAGAACACACATTCAGTACTGCTGGAGGGTATGTAAGGAATCAAAGAGTGCGCCTGTCCACAGACTCCATTGATAGGCTCACATTTATAAAAATGAATCAGTCCTCGATCAGCAGCTATCAAGCCCCTGATGCTGATTTAACTGATTGAATTTGCTATGGATTAACTACACATCCTTAAAAAAAAAAAAAAAAAAAAAAACAGCGTGCGGTTCTCTCCCCCCCCCCCAAAAAAAAAATCCATACCAGGCCCTTTGGATCTGCTATGGATTTTAAGGGGAAGTCCATACTAAAATTGTAAAAAAGTTTGGCGTGGGGTCCCCCCAAAATCCATACCAGACCCTTATCCATGCAAGCAGCCTGGCAGGCCGTAAAAGGGGGGTGAGCACCCCCTCCTCCTGAACCATACCAGGCTGCTTGCCCTCAAAATGGGCAGGGTGCTTTGGGGTCCCCCAAAGCACCCTCCCCATGTTGATGGGGACAAGGGCCTCATCCCCACAACCCTGCCCCAATGTATGTGGGGGTATGCGGGTAGGGGGCTTATTGGAAACTGGAAGACCTCTTTAACAAGGGGACCCCAGATCCTGGCATCCCTATCTGAATGGGTATGGGGTACAATGTGGGAAGTGCTCTGTGTTGTACTCTCGCCTTCTGTCAGAAGAGCGCTCCTCCGTAGAGCACATGGATCGTTTTTGCTGCAGATCGCATTGCACTGTACACACACACACAGTTTGATTACCGCCCCCCATCCACATTTCCTCCTGCTAGGAGGTGAGCAGCCCTTGGAGGAGATTGGGGGGCGGTAATCAAACTGTGTGTGTCCAGAGAAATGCAATCTGCAGTAAGGCCCCTTTCAGACTGGGGCGGGACCTGCGGTGGCGGTATAACGCCGCTAAAAATAGCGGCGCTATACCGCCGGAATTGCCGCGGGTATCAGCCGCTAGCGGTGCGGTATTAACCCCCGCTAGCGGCCGATAAAGAGTTAATATCGCCCGCAATGCGCCTCTATAGAGGCGCATTGCGGGCGGTATTGCCGCGGTTCCCATTGTTTTCAATGGGAAGGAGCGGTGAAGGAGCGGTATACATGCCGCTCCTCTCACCGCTCCAAAGATGCTGCTGACAGGAGATTTTTTTGTCTCCCGCCAGCGCATCGCCTCAGTGTGAAAGCCCTCGGGCTTTCACATTGAGTCTGCAGTGCAGGAGTTTTTCAGGCGGGATAGCAGCGCTATTTTTAGCGCTTTACCGCCTGAAAAACTCCTCAATGTGAAAGGGGCCTAAGAGCGATCCTGTCTCATGTGCGGTATGGATGAACGCTCTTCTGACAGTGACGGTGAGAGCGCAACACAGGACACCTCCTCCTGGCTTTGTAGTGACTTCCTCCTGTAAGTTGGGGGGGGGGGGGGATGGGTGGCTATCTGTACTGGGAAATGTAATGGGGATTTGGGGAGTGGGATATGTTCAAGAATGGAGGATGGGTGGGGGGATATGTACTAGGAGCAGGGTTGGGGGGGATTTGAGCCAAGAGAGGAGATGTTTGTGCTAGGAGTGGGGTGGGAGATTAGTGCTGGGGGGATAGAGAAGGTAATTTAGAGGGGGTTGTGCTGGGAGGAGGGATTTGTGGGAATTTGTCCTAGGAGGGGATTGAAGAAAGATTTGTGCCAGGAGGGGGTGGGGGAATTTGGGGTAATAGCTGGAATTGGAGGGGATTTTAGCTGGGAAGGGGGATTTGGAGGAGAAGATTTGTGCTAGGATACAAAGTTTGAGAAGAAATAGGATGTGTGCTAGGCGGGGGATTTTTTGGGGGTGAGGAAGGGATTGGGGGAGGGGGCAATTTGAACTGGGAATTAGTGGAATATGTACTGTACATTATTTTTTAGGGAGAATTTTGTCTTGAAGATGGAATTTATGTTTTTTTATGTATGATGGAATGTTTGTGTCCACTAATAATGATTTTCATGTATTTTTAGTGAAAATATTGTTTTGATATTTTCTAGGGGGGCATCAGGTAGGCTGTACGGGCCCCTGCAATTTCTAACAGCGGCCCTTCTAACAGTGGTGGCACGTCCATTAGGTGCACATGTGCGCCGCCCCCCGATCCATGCGTCCGCCCCCTAATCTACTTTCAGGGTGCCGGATGCATGGATTTCAATGGGGGAGTTGAAGCACATTATTAGAGCCCGAGGCTCTAATAGGCTTCAAAATAGGGTGGGCTTTGGGGTGCAGAGCACTCTGAGCCCACCCAGTTGTGTGACGATAGCGAATGAATATTCTCCATTCTCACACTGATTCTCCTCCCCGCCAATCAGTAAGTAGGTTGTGAGACCCGTCATCTGATTGCTTGAAATGAGAGGCAATCCTATTGGACGCATAGGAGGAGGAGACGCCCACCCACTGCCTGTCACCCGCCTGCCTGTAACCTAGATGGGGCAAGTGCTGGGTGACCGACTGACCACAAGTAGAGAGGTCAGCACTATTGTAATGTACAACACAATATATAGAGTAGAGGGGTCAGCACTATTGTAATGTACAACACCATATATAGAGTAGAGGGGTCAGCACTATTGTAATGTACAACACAATATATAGAGTAGAGGGGTCAGCACTATTGTAATGTACAACACAATATATAGAGTAGAGAGGTCAGCACTATTGTAATGTACAACACAATATATAGAGTAGAGGGGTCAGCACTATTGTAATGTACAACACAATATATAGAGTAGAAGGGTCAGCACTATTGTAATGTACAACACAATATATAGAGTAGAGAGGTCAGCACTATTGTAATGTACAACACAATATATAGAGTAGAGAGGTCAGCACTATTGTAATGTACAACACAATATATAGAGTAGAGAGGTCAGCACTATTGTAATGTACAACACAATATATAGAGTAGAGGGGTCAGCACTATTGTAATGTACAACACAATATATAGAGTAGAGCGGTCAGCGCTATTGTAATGTACAACACAATATATAGAGTAGAGAGGGGTCAGCACTATTGTAATGTACAACACAATATATAGAGTAGAAGGGTCAGCACTATTGTAATGTACAACACAATATATAGAGTAGAGGGGTCAGCACTATTGTAATGTACAACACAATATATAGAGTAGAGGGGTCAGCACTATTGTAATGTACAACACAATATCTAGAGTAGAGGGGTCAGCACTATTGTAATGTACAACACAATATATAGAGTAGAGGAGTCAGCACTATTGTAATGTACAACACAATATATAGAGTAGAGGGGTCAGCACTATTGTAATGTACAACACAATATATAGAGTAGAGAGGTCAGCACTATTGTAATGTACAACACAATATATAGAGTAGAGAGAGGTCAGCACTATTGTAATGTACAACACAATATATAGAGTAGAGAGAGGTCAGCACTATTGTAATGTACAACACAATATATAGAGTAGAGAGGTCAGCACTATTGTAATGTACAACACAATATATAGAGTAGAGAGTTCAGCACTATTGTAATGTACAACACAATATATAGAGTAGAGGGGTCAGCACAATATTATAGTCATAGTGCCCCTTAGACTGCTGGTCAGGGGGGACAAATGATTTGGGTCTGTGGTCAGCAGGATGAAAACAATGTTCAGCCATAGTGGTCAGTGGGAGGAGTCTGATGTTACAGACTATGGTATCGGGGTACAGGGATGTGGGGGGTCAGACAACACACGGGGTATCACCTTCTGTTGTATATCCACAGAAATCACCCAGCACGCTGGCAGATTGTCAGGAGGACCCCAAGTTCCCACCCCAGACAGGGGTAACAGCTGTATAACAGCACACACACTCTATTATCCCACCACTGCCACACACATGACAAGGAGGGAAGCCCCACGGGAACTAGAAAACCAGGAGAGGACCTTGTTTGGTGGAGGAGGGAAGGAGAGGGAGATTATTGGTAGCCAGTAGAGATGGGCTCGGGCATGTTCAGGATCTCGCCAGGAAGCCGGCATTGCACACCACTAATAACAGGCAGTGAGACATTTCCTGGTCTGTGCCGCTGCGGATCGGGAAATGTCTCACTGCCTGTGATTAGTGCTTTGTGATGCCGGCTTCCTGGCGGGATCGGGCACGTGGGGTTCCGAAAAACGCTCAAGTCCATCTCTACTGGCCAGTAAAACCACCTGTGATAGACTTGGCACAGCCTGAAATACCTCTGGCCACCACTAGAGGGAGACTCCACACATATCTAGCTGGCTGACCACACACAGGCAGATACAGATCTTACATACAATCTGGTGAACTCGAACGGTTAGGGAGCAGTCTAGTAACATACAACATGGTGACGGGGAGGAAATGGGGTGAACAGGGAGGCAGTTGGGGTGACAGGGAAGTGGGGTGGACAAGTGGAAAGTGAGAGGTAAATGGGAGGGGAAAAAAAATGCCCGTTATCTGTGGTCAGTGGGGTTGGGGGGGATATTCAATGAAGGGAAATGTTGGACATTAGTGATTTTTTAGGAAAAATGGGAATATAGGTATTCAGTAGAGAGAAAGGGGGCATTGGTGTTCAGTGGTAGAGAGGTGGACAAGGAGGCAGTGGTGGAAAAAAGGGGTGGATGGGGAAGATAGCGGGGGGTGGGGGGAGTTAGTGGTACTGATTGAGAGATGAATACCTGGATGATGGTGTCCTGAGTCTTCTATGGTTGAGGTCCTCTCGGATGGTCCCTCTTGGCTCCTCTGATGAGTCTTCTATGGTTGGGGTCCTCTCGGATGGTCCCTCTTGGCTCCTCTGATGAGTCTTCTGTGGTTGGGGTCCTCTCGGATGGTCCCTCCTGGCTCCTCTGATGAGTCTTCTGTGGTTGGGGTCCTCTCGGATGGTCCCTCTTGGCTCCTCTGATGAGTCTTCTATGGTTGGGATCCTCTCGGATGGTCCCTCTTGGCTCCTCTGATGAGTCTTCTATGGTTGGGGTCCTCTCGGATGGTCCCTCTTGGCTCCTCTTATGAGTCTTCTATGGTTGGGGTCCTCTCGGATGGTCCCTCTTGGCTCCTCTGATGAGTCTTCTATGGTTGGGGTCCTCTCGGATGGTCCCTCTTGGCTCCTCTTCTATGGTCGGGTGACTTCTGACTCTTCCCAGCACGGTGACTGGACATGAAGGGGGAAATCTCTCCCACCTCTCGGCTTCTCTTCCTCCGGCTCACAAGTGTCCACAATCAGGGGAAAGTTCTCCTCCGTGTCCCTGATGGAAGATGGAGGCTTCTTGTCCTGGCTGAGAGGTGTGAGGGACGTTCTGTGTCTGCACTACGGATCTGGGAAGACTCCAATCACATTGTGAGCCAGCTTCCTCACAGGGGGCCCCTCCCCCACAGACGTCCTGGGGCCATGCTGACTACAAACAAAGAGAGAGGGGGAGGGGGACTCACATCTGGAGTCATTCAGTGCCATGTGCTTCTCATTCACTACAATCTAAAGAGAACCCCTCCCCCCTTTTAACCGCTTGACACCCCCAGGCTTTTTTTGTTTACAAATTGAAATCAGTACGTTTTGCTAGAAAATGACTTAGAACCCCCAAACATTTTACTTCTAGCAGAGACCCTAGAGAATAAAATGGTGATTATTACAATTTTTTATATCACACAGTATTTGTGTAGCGGTTTTGCAAATGCAGTTTTTTGTAGAAAAAAAAACACAACAGTCACACCAATTATTTTGTATAATGTGAAAGATGATGTTACAGCGAGTAAATAGATACCCAACATGTCACACTTTATAATTGCGCACACTCCTGGAATGGCGACAAACTACAATACTTATAAATCGACATAGGTGACGCTTTAAACGCCTTTACAGGTTACTATTTTGGAGATACAAAGGAGGTCTGATGCTAGAATTATTGCTCTCGCTCTGACGATCACAGTGATACCTCACATGTGTGGTGCGAGCGCTGGCCGGACATACGTGTGCGTTCACATTTGCATGTGAGCACGGGGGATGGGGGGCACTTACTTTACATTCTGGGCCAGATTCACATAGAATCTGGCTACGCTGCGGCGGCGTAACGTATCCCATTTACGTTACACCACCGCAAGTTTACAGCGTAAGTGCTTGATTCACAAAGCACTTGCCTGTAAACTTGCGGCGGCGTAGCGTAAATCCGCCCGGCGCAAGCCCGCCTAATTCAAATGGGGCGGGCACCATTTAAATTAGGCGCGTTCCCGCGCCGAACGTACTGCGCATGCTCCGTCCCTAAAATTACCCGACATGCATTGCGCTAAATGACGTCGCAAGGACGTAATGGGTTTTGACGTTAACGTAAATGCCGTCCAGCGCCATTCACGGACGACTTACGCAAACGACGTGAAATTTCAAATTTCGACGCGGGAACGACGGCCATACTTAACATTGGCTAGACCACCAAGAGGGCAGCCTTAGTTTTACGCCACGTATCTCGACGGAAACTACATAAATTTAGAGCCACGGGCAAAGCGTACCTTCGTGAATCGGCGTAACTAGTCATTTGCATATTCTACGCCGACCGCAATGAAATCGCCACCTAGCGGCCGGCCTAGAATTGCAGCCTAAGATCCGACGGTGTAAGTCAATTTCACCTGTCGGATCTTAGTGAGAACTATGCGTAACCTGATTCTAATGCCGCGTACACACCATCACTTTATGTGATGAAAAAAAATGACGTTTTAAAAACGTCACTTTAATTGACCGTGTGTGGGGGAAAACGTTGTTTTATGTCTTCTAAAAAACGGAATGGGGGGCACTTACTTTACATTCTATTTTTTTTTAACACTGTAACTTTAAGCATTTGTGCGCAGGGAGGGATGGGGGCGCTTTAAATCTTTTTATTTTTATTATTATTATTTATTTTACTTTTTATTTTTACACCGTCCCTTTATTTTTTATCACTTATATTCCTATTACAAGAAATATAAACCTTCCATGTAATAGAAATAAGAGATGACAGGTCCTCTTTATGGAGAGATCTCATGTAATAGAAATAAGAGGTGACAGGTCCTCTTTATGGAGAGATCTCATGTAATAGAAATAAGAGATGACAGGTCCTCTTTATGGAGATCTCATGTAATAGAAATAAGAGATGACAGGTCCTCTTTATGGAGAGATCATGTAATAGAAATAAGAGATGACAGGTCCTCTTTATGGAAATCTCATGTAATAGAAATAAGAGATGACAGGTCCTCTTTATGGAGATCTCATGTAATAGAAATAAGAGATGACAGGTCCTCTTTATGGAGATCTCATGTAATAGAAATAAGAGGTGACAGGTCCTCTTTATGGAGATCTCATGTAATAGAAATAAGAGATGACAGGTCCTCTTTATGGAGAGATCATGTAATAGAAATAAGGGATGACAGGTCCTCTTTATGGAGATCTCATGTAATAGAAATAAGAGATGACAGGTCCTCTTTATGGAGATCTCATGTAATAGAAATAAGAGATGACAGGTCCTCTTTATGGAGATCTCATGTAATAGAAATAAGAGGTGACAGGTCCTCTTTATGGAGATCTCATGTAATAGAAATAAGAGATGACAGGTCCTCTTTATGGAAATCTCATGTAATAGAAATAAGAGGTGACAGGTCCTCTTTATGGAGAGATCTGGTGTCAACGAGACCTCAAATCTCTTCTCATGGGGCTGTTGTGGCTTTAGTCTCCTCTCGCCCTCGTCTCTGCACTCCTCTCGCTCTCGTCTCCCTCTGCCCTTTTTTTCCTGGGCGCCAGGCTGCCCCTCCTCCTATTTTTGCAGGGCATGCTGGGGCTGTAGTTTTTCTTTAATTGATGAAAATAGAGCTATAGTCTTCTGGGACTACATGTCCCATGGTGCACTTGTCCTGGCTCCTCATTGGTCCATGGCTGCAGCCAATTGGGAGGCAGGAGGAATCAGAGTTTACTGCTTGATGGGAGAAAGGGGGTGAGCGGGTGAAATACACTGACAGCCCACGCTCGCTTCTCCCCTTGTCACAGGGCGGGCAGTGGTGGCAGCTCTGGTGTGCCCACAGAGAGGGCTCTGCATGCCATGAGTTCACATCACTGGAGTAGAGTTCTAACGCTTTGATGGCCAATGCTAGCAGCTGGCCACATCGGATCGTTTCTCGGGTGAACCGGCGGAAACAGTAAGGCCGCCGCCTCAGAAACTAGTCCAGCGGCTTGTGAGCGCCTCAGACAGATTTCATGAGAAAGCCGACCGCCTGCAGAAAAGAACGGCGCCGGGGTCATGGCCGATATCTTCATCTGTAATCCCGATAAACCACTTCCAACCTCCAATGTATAGAGATGTATTGTGGTTGGTAAGTGGTGAATACACGCGCGCCCCCCACAAACTCCATGGGGCGCGCATTGGGTGTGCTCTGTGATCACAGATTGGGGTAAAGGGTCAACAACAAGGGCCCTTTGCCATGTGATCAGCTGTGTCCAATCATAGCAGGTCACATGTAAACAGACTTGCCGGTTATCGGCATTTCTATTCCTAATGCACTGTCTCTGTGTGAGGAAAGGAGAGGAGATAACTGGTGGGTCTGATAGGGCACAGAGAGTACATTGTTTACACCGATCATCAGTGCCCTGAATATCAGAGCCGCCCCTCATCAGTGCCCTGAATATCAGAGCCGCCCCTCATCAGTGCCCTGAATATCAGAGCCGCCCCTTATCAGTGCCCATCAGTGCCCTGAATATCAGAGCCGCCCCTTATCAGTGCCCATCAGTGTCTTCTCATCAGTGCCCTGAATATCAGAGCCGCCCCTTATCACCGCCCATCAGTGCCCTGAATATCAGAGCCGCCCCTTATCAGTGCAGCCCCTTATCAGTGCCCATCAGTGCCCTGAATATCAGTGCCCTGAATATCAGTGCAGAAGAAAAATTACTAATTTGTAAAATTATATACCGTATTTATCGGCGTATACCGCGCACTTTTTTGCCCTGAAAATCAGGGCAAAATCGTGGGTGCGCGGTATACGCCGTTCCCCCCCCCCCCCGAGTTTTGAATACTGCGCCGACATATACCGAGCGCAGTACACTCGGGTATAGTCGGGCAGTCTCGGCTCCTTCCGCGCTCACGTCCTGGACGTACAGGACGTCAGCGCGGGTAGTCGAGCATTGCCGACAATACACGAGTGTACTGCGCTCTGTATATGTCGGCGCAGTATTCAAAACTCGGCGCGGGAAACGAGCGGGGAGGACGCCGCAGAAGGACGCCGGACCCGACGAAGAGGACACCCGAAGCCGCAGAAGGACGCCGGACCCGACGAAGCCGCCGATGGACGCCGCGCAAGACACCAAAACTGTAAGTACAAAAAAAAAAAAAATTCCACAGGATTGGGGGCAACTTTAGGGGTGCGCGGTATACGCGGGAGTGCGTTATACCGCGATAAATACGGTAACAGAAACTAAGAATTTTTTTTTGCAATTTTCTCATTTATTTTGCAAAAAATAAACCCCCCGAGATGATTAAATATCACCAGAAGAAATCTCTATTTGTGGGAAGAAAATGATACAAATGTCCTATGTGTGCAGTGTTACATGACGGAGTAATTGTCATTCAAAGTGTGATGCCGCGTACACACGATCGTTTTTCGGCATGTAAAAAACAACGTTTTTAAAAAATTTCATTTAAAGCGATGGTGTGTGGGCTTCACGGCATTTTTCGGGTTCTGAAAAATGACAAAAAAAATCCGAACATGCTCTATTTTTTCACGACGTTTTAAACAATGTCGTTTTTCGGGTTGTAAAAAATGATGGTGTGTGGGCTTTAACGACGTGAAAAATCTGCGCATGCTCAGAAGCAAGTTATGAGACGGGAGCGATCGTTCTGGTAAAACTAGCGTTCGTAATGGAGATCGCACATTCATCACGCTGTAACAGACAGAAAAGCGCAAATCGTCTTTTACTAACACAAAATCAGCTAAAGCAGCCCAAGGGTGGCGCCATCCGCATGGAACTTCCCCTTTATAGTGCGTCGTACGTGTTGTACGTCACCGCGCTTTGCTAGAGCATTTTTTTTAACGATCGTGTGTAGGCAAGGTCGTTTTAATGATGAAGTTGGAAAAAAACGTCGTTTTTTCTAGAGGCTGAAAAACGTTGTTTTTTACATGCCGAAAAAACGTTCATGTGTACGCGGCATGAGAGCGCTGAAATCTGAAAATTGTCCTGGGCAGGAAGGGGGAGGGGTGTCCGGTATGGGAGGGGGAGGGGTGTCCGGTATGGGAGGGGGAGGGGTGTCCGGTATGGAAGGGGGAGGGGTGTCCGGTATGAGAGGGGGAGGGGTGTCCGGTATGGGAGGGGTTAATAGAAGTGTGGATGATGTTTCTACGTAGTCCCGGGTTTTGGCTACTTTGGCCCGTATCTCATTTACGTTACGCCGCCGCAAGTTTTTCAGGCAAGTGCTTTATTCATAAAGCACTTGCCTGTAAAGTTGCGGCGGCGTAGCGTAAATCATGCAGCGTAATTCAAATTCGGCGGGTAGGGGGCGTGTATCATTTAAATGAAGCGCGTGCCCGCGCCGAACAAACTGCGCATGCGCCGTCCGTAAAAAATCCCAGTGTGCATTGCTCCAATTGATGTCGCAAGGACGTCATTGGTTTCGACGTGAACGTAAATGACGTCCAGCCCCATTCACAGACGACTTACACAAACGACGTAACTTTTTAAAATTTCGACGCGGGAACGACGGCCACACTTAACATTGGCTGCGCCTCATAGACCCAGGGGCAACTTTACGCCGGGAAAAGCCTAACGTAAACGTTGTAACTTTACTGCGTCGGCCGCGTGTACATTCGGGAATTTGCGTATCTAGCTAATTTGCATACTTCACGCGAAAATCGACGGAAGCGCCACCTAGCGGGCAAAAAAAAATTGCATTTAAGATCCGACGGCGTAAGAGACTTACGCCTGTCAGATCTCACGGATATCTATGCGTAACTGATTCTAAAAATCAGTCGCATAGATACGCTGGGCCAGATTAGGACTTACGACGGCGTACATGGCGCTGCACCGTCGTAAGTCCATTGAGAATCTGGGCCTTTGTGTTTTTACATGTTGCTGAGAATCCCTCCCGCTGTGCTATTATGCTCTGACAGAGGAGACCCTCCCCCACCATCAGAATACAATGATTGGTGTTGCCGCCTATAGCCGGTGGTATTGATGATTCAGGAAAAACCTGACGGACTGGTTGTACACAAATCGATCAATAGACTGACCCGTGTACAACCAGCAAGCCAATACATGGATCCAATTCCATCCAATCCCTGCTGAAGCCCTTATTGTACCTCCCCTCCCCCACACCACCAGTATGAAAATGTATGTTACACCGCGCATGCAGAAGGCGGGGCGTGTGATGTCATGTGCCTCGTCTCACACATGCCTCGTACAACATTCCTTTCATCTCCTCCAAGATCTCCGGGAGAAAGTTTCCCCCAAGAAATGAGTGTCATGGCGTCCAGCACATGTAGAAGATGAAGTGTATGAGGTGATCCCCCGGGGGGTGCAATATGAGAGAGAAACATTCCCCATCCTGCTCCTCCCAATCTTCCCCTCACTGCGCTCAATAATCAACGTTCATTTCCCTCCACTAACCAGAAGAACGTCCAACAAACCTTCTTCACATGACCAACCTGGAATGAGATTCTATTGTGTCATCCCAGAGAATGGGGGAGGGGTCCTCTTTGTGATCCACGCCCTGTCCTGTGTTTGTAGTCAGCATGGCCCTGAGTCGTCTGTGGGGGAGGGGCCCCCTGTGAGGAAGCTGGCTCACAATGTGATTGGAGTCTTCCCAGATCCGTAGTGCAGACACAGAACGTCCCTCACACCTCTCAGCCAGGACAAGAAGCCTCCATCTTCCATCGGGGACACGGAGGAGAACTTTCCCCTGATTGTGGAGACCGTGCTGGGAAGAGTCAGAAGTCACCCGATCATAGAAGACTCAACAGAGGAGCCAAGAGGGACCATCCGCCAGGTATTCATCTCCTAATTCACCCCACTACAACCCATCCACACCTCTGTCCCCCAGTGCCCCCTGTCCTCCCCTATTTCCTTCCAATGCCCCCTCTCCCATCAGACCCCCTACTGCCCCCTGTCCTCCCATGTGTCCCCCTACTGCCCCCTGTCCTCCCATGAGTCCCCCTACTGTCCCCCCATGAGTCCCCCTACTGCCCCCTGTCCTCCCATGAGTCCCCCTACTGTCCCCCCATGAGTCCCCCTACTGCCCCCTGTCCTCCCATGTGTCCCCCTACTGCCCCCTGTCCTCCCATGTGTCCCCCTACTGCCCCCTGTCCTCCCATGTGTCCCCCTACTGCCCCCTGTCCTCCCATGTGTCCCCCTACTGCCCCCTGTCCTCCCATGTGTCCCCCTACTGCCCCCTGTCCTCCCATGTGCCCCCCTACTGCCCCTTGTCCTCCCATGAGTCCCCCTACTGTCCCCCCATGAGTCCCCCTACTGCCCCCTCATATGGGAGGACAGGGGGCAGTAGGGGTACATATGATAGGACAGGGGACAGTAGGGGGACTCATGGGAGGACAGGGGTCAGTAGGGGTACATGAGTCCCCCTACTGTCCCCTGTCCTATCATGTGTCCCCTACTGTCCCATCCTCCCATGTGTTCCCCTACTGCCCCCTGTCCTATCATGTGTTCCCCTACTGTCCCATCCTCCCATGTGTTTCCCTACTGCCCCCTGTCCTATCATGTGTTCCCCTACTGTCCCATCCTCCCATGTGTTCCCCTACTGCCCCCTGTCCCCTCTCTGTCCCCCCACTTCCCCCCTGTCCACCATACTGTACCCTCGGAGCCCCCCATCCCACCACTGAGCACCAGTCCAATACCGCCTGTTTCTTTACTGAGCACAATGACCGCGGACATCGGCATTTTTTCCTCAAAGATTCTTAGAAGATACTTCTAATGCCGCGTACAGACGGTCGTTTTTTTTGATGAAAAAAAAACGTATTTTTTTTTGTGAAGAAAAACAATGTTTTGAAACTTCATTTTCAAAAACGACGTTGCCTACACACCATCGTTTTTTCACAATGCTCTAGCAAAGCGCGGTTACGTTCAGCACTCTTTTCCATTGAAGCTCGCTTCATAACTTGCTTCTGAGCATGCGCGGGTTTAAAAACTTCAGTTTAAACATTGTTTTAGCTACACGCGGTGATTTTTTGTAACACAAAAAACGACGTTTTGAAAAACGACACAAACAATTGAAGCATGCTCGAATTTTGTTTTGGTTGTTTTTCAGAAGACATAAAACTACGTTTTCCCCCACACACGGTCATTTAAAATTACGTTTTTAAAAATGTTGTTTTTTTTCATCACAAAAAGTGATGGTGTGTACGCGGCATTAGAATGTTTGGGATATGACTACCAAATGTTAAGAAGATAAGATAGAGAAAAAACTTGGATGGGGGATGGGGTGCGCTACCTGTGTGTGTTGCCAAAAAGTGGGTGTGACCAGCAAGTGGGCGTGGTCAGTGAGTGGGCGTGGTCAGTGAGTGGAGGTTTCTTCATGGTGTACAATGGTGGTCAGTATGTCCCGTGAAATGGTGAAACCCCCCGATATATAATCATCATATAATGTACAATTCATGTCAATATTTTATTATGATTAACCCTTTCATGTCTCAGCCTATTTCTGACATTTGTTGTTTACAAGTAACAATCAGTTTTGTTTGCTAGAAAATGAACCCCCAAACATTGTATATATATTTAGCAGAGACCCTAGAGAATAAAATTGCAATTGTTTTATGTCACGTGGTATTTGCGCAGTGGTTTTTCAAGCACAAGCCAGCTCTGTGACATCAGCCAACAGCAGACTTCAGCCCGTTGTCGGCTGAATCCGGGTCACAGGAGTGCCGAACAAACTGCACCCCTGTGATCCATAGGAGAAGTACAGACAAACAAGCTTTGGCCATACATCTCCTTTAGCTCTGGGTCACACTTGTGGCCCCTTCATTTGAATAGGCTGCTGTGCCTGTGTTTTCCACAAAAAACAATATTCTTGCACCAGTGGCGGCCCGTGGCGACCCCTTTCAGGACGCCAGACACATGAATCACTCTGGCGGGGATAAGCAGGGGGGGTGTATTTTGAAGCACTTGATTAGAGCCAGAGGCTCTGCAGAGGAGAAGAGGCTGGAGATGGTGAGGACTCTGCAGGGGAGAAGAGGCTGGAGATGGTGAGGACTCTGCAGAGGAGAAGAGGCTGGAGATGGTGAGGACTCTGCAGGGGAGAAGAGGCTGGAGATGGTGAGGACTCTGCAGAGGAGAAGAGGCTGGAGATGGTGAGGACTCTGCAGGGGAGAAGAGGTCGGTGCAGCAGACAGTTGAGATGGAGTTCTGATAGAAGAGTGAGTAAACCTTCTCCCTTCAGATGTTGTGTCTGTTTGGTGACTCGGAGGCAGTGCCGCTCCACCATCCTGGATCCGCCTTCTGAGTGGGTTCAGTGATTGGAGGGTTCAGTGATTGGAGGGTTCAGTGATTGGAGGGTTCAGTGATTGGAGGGTTCAGTGATTGGTGGGTTCAGTGATTGGCGGGTGCAGTGATTGTTGGGTGCAGTGATTGGTAGGTGCAGTTGTTGGCGGGTTCAATGATTGGTGGGCGCAGTGATTGTTGGGTTCAGTGATTGGTTAGCACAGTGATTGGCGGGCGCAGTGATTGGTGGGTTCAGTGATTGGCGGGCGCAGTGATTGGCGGGCGCAGTGATTGGCGGGCGCAGTGATTGGGTGTAGTGATTGGCGGGCGCAGTGATTGGTGGGTTCAGTGATTGGTGGGTTCAGTGATTGGTGGGTTCAGTGATTGGCGGGCGCAGTGATTGGCTGGCGCAGTGATTGGCGGGCGCAGTGATTGGCGGGCGCAGTGATTGGCGGGCGCAGTGATTGGCGGGCGCAGTGATTGGCGGGCGCAGTGATTGGCGGGTTCAGTGATTGGAGGGCGCAGTGATTGGCGGGCGCAGTGATTGGCGGGCGCAGTGATTGGCGGGCACAGTGATTGGTGGGTGCAGTGATTGGCGGGCGCAGTGATTGGCGGGCGCAGTGATTGGCGGGCACAGTGATTGGTGGGTACAGCTGGTCTCTCTATATGTTCTGCTCTGTAGGGGGGTCAGTAGCTCCCCAGGGAAGGATGCTGGACGGAGATGCTGATCTCCAATACGGATGTCCAAACACCCCCCAGGGTTTCCCATTGTACTGCCCCCTCGATCTGCACCCTATGGCAGTGACCTGAGCAGTGACAGTGAGTGAAGCTGTCAAGTCCAACCTCTGATGTTGGGGATGGGCGGGGATCATATGCAGAGCTCCGCCCCCTTTATCAGACAACCCTGCATTGACAAACAGTGTTTATACATTGGTGGGCGAGGAGGAAGGGGGCGGGGACAATTGTAACTACAGTATACGCACCCACAGCGGTGTATAATAAACCTGAATCATACACCGCTGCTGGTACACATACAGTAGTTACAATTGGTCCCGCCCCCTGCCACCTTCCCCCCGCCCACCAATGTATAAACACCAGCTTTTTGTCTATGCACAGGTTGTTTGACAAAGGGGGTGAGGCTCTGAATATCGGCCCCGCCCATCCCCATCATCAGAACTTTTTCAGCTCCACTCACTTGTGGCCATATACGCCCCCCCCCCCGGCTTGTCCACCAATCCCTGCTATGCTGTATAGATATTCACATTGCTGCATGTCCTGCTAGAACTAGGTTGTAAGCAATGGGTATAGGCGCTGCCTCTGAATCCGGTTGCAGATTTTGTCCAGGGACCGTGTACTTTATCAGGGGACTGTCCCCGGAGACCGGGGACGTCTGGTCACCCTATTGTAGGGGAGCCTGAGGAACCCAAGAAGTGTCTGCTGATTACTAGACTGCTCTAGTCTTTGTGGTCAGCCAGCTAGATATGGGCGGAGTCTCCCTCTAGTGGTGGTCAGAGGTATTGCAGGCTGTGCCAAGTCTATCACAGCTGGTATTACTGGCTACCAATAATCTCCCTCTCCTTCCCTCCTCCACCAAACAAGGTCCTCTCCTGGTTTTCTAGTTCCCGGGGGGCTTCCCTCCTTGTCATGTGTATGGCAGTGGTGGGATAATAGAGTGTGTGTGCTGTTATACAGCTGTTACCCCTGTCTGGGGTGGGAACTTGGGGTTCTCCTGACAATCTGCCAGCGTGCTGGGTGATTTCTGTGGATATACAACAGAAGGTGATACCCCGTGTGTTGTCTGACCCCCCACATCCCTGTACCCCGATACCAGAGTCTGTAACAACAGACTCCTCCCACTGACCACTATGGCTGAACATTGTTTTCATCCTGCTGACCACAGACCCAAATCATTTGTCCCCCCTGACCAGCAGTATAAGGGGCACTATGACTATAACATTGTGCTGACCTCTCTACTCTATATAGTGTGTTGTACATTACAATAGTGCTGACCCATCTACTCTATATATTGTGTTGTACATTACAATAGTGCTGACCCCTCTACTCTATATATTGTGTTGTACATTACAATAGTGCTGACCTCTCTACTCTATATATTGTGTTGTACATTACAATAGTGCTGACCTCTCTACTCTATATATTGTGTTGTACATTACAATAGTGCTGACCTCTCTTCTCTATATATTGTGTTGTACATTACAATAGTGCTGACCGCTCTACTCTATATATTGTGTTGTACATTACAATAGTGCTGACCCCTCTACTCTATATATTGTGTTGTACATTACAATAGTGCTGACCCCTCTACTCTATATATTGTGTTGTACATTACAATAGTGCTGACCTCTCTACTCTATATATTGTGTTGTACATTACAATAGTGCTGACCTCTCTACTCTATATATTGTGTTGTACATTACAATAGTGCTGACCCCTCTACTCTATATATTGTGTTGTACATGACCAGCTACAGTAGTCGGGAATGACAGCGGTGACCCCGGAGGTGACACAATTCTTGTCATTCATGACAGAGAATATCGGGGGATGGGATGTTCTCCAAGCGCCTCCTACCTGACAATCACCATCTTGGACCTCCTAGACAAAACACGGCAGGAAATAGCAGGGGGGAGGGGTGACACATTGTCTGTATTGTGATTGGCCGGTTCCCCAGCTGCTCCGATCACTTCTACATGACGGCCAATCACTGGCTGGGAATAACACAAAGCTATTTTCTCTATTAACCTTTTGAATACCAGAAGGATAAAGAATGTACATTGGTAGACAAGGGGTCAGTGAATGGGGCGGCGCTCTGCTGACTTCCATCATCCAATCACGTGTAAGTAAAACTCCATGTGTTTTATTTCTTTGCACGTGATTGGATATTCATTACAAAGTGACATTTCACCACATTCACTGATCTCTGGGGGAAATTTCTTTGAACATCCTATTTAGTAAATCCCCCCTCTGTCTGTACACTGAACTGTCCGGATTGCAGGTCTGGGGCCTCTAATGATCCAGCACAGCTGACATACATGACCTTCCTAATACCCCTCCCCCTCCTCTCCACCATACTTACTACAGACCGGCAGACTAGATCCTCCTTCTGCACCCTGACACAGGATGGGGGATGGGGGGGACATGTTCTCATGTAAGGTGACTGGATGAGATTTGGGGTCACACTTGTCTTTGCTGGTATATGGAAGATCACTTGTTGGTGGTAATGGAGGTGAACCCGGCAATGAAGCAGATCTACAGTACACCTCCCATCACTGTTCCTTCCGAGGTCAGATCTCCAGATCGCTCTTCTCTGTCCCCCCCTGACAGAGCGCCCCCTTCTGGGACATTTTACATCTTATCTTGTAGCTTTGTGGTCATTAGACCTCACCAGGCAGTTGTTGGTGACAATCTGTCCAAGAGCGGTCTTTATTGTCGCAGACCCTCACTGCGTCCTTTCACCGCTCCCCCCTCACTAATCTATAAACACTGGCCCAGATTCAGGTACGACTTGCCCATTTCTTACGTAGGCGCAGTGTACCGTTTTAACACTGCGCCTCCGTAAATTTCCTGTGCTACGCTTGATTCACGGAGCAGTAGCTCCATAAATTGCGTGTGCGCATAATTACGTGGCGTAAGGGTGCGTAATTTAAATGATCCCGTAGGGGGCGTGGATCATTTAAATTAGGCGCGTTCCCGCGCCGAGCATAGTGCGCATGCTTAGTCGGGAAACTTTCCCGACGTGCATTGCGGTAAATGACGTCGCAAGGACGTCATTTGCTTCAAAGTGAACGCAAACAACGTAATTTTTCAAAAGTGCGACGCGGGAACGACGGGTATACGTATCATTGGCTGCCCCTGCTAATAGCAGGGGCAGCCTTACGCAAAAACCGACGTACGCAAACGACGTAAACTGCGTACGCAGGGCTCGCGTAGGGTTGTGAATCGGCGTTGGTATGCAATTTGCATACTATACGCTGGCCACTACGGGAACGCCCCCCTACTGGCCATCGTAAGAATGCAGCCTACGATAAGAGCCTTATGCTAGTCATATCTTAGGCTACAGTCGGCGTAACGAGGTTCCTGAATCAGGAGCATTCGAAATGTTGGCGCAAGTAAGCAATTGCGCTGCGTAACTATGTTTACGCAGACGCAATTGATTTTTGAATCTGGGCCACTGTGCATCCCAAACACTGCACCCCCTCACATTGCTGACTTAAAGGATAAGTCCCCCCTAAATCCCAGACCCCCTATGTAACAATATACCATTAATGAACTTATTTCTCTTCATCTTACACCCCCCTTACCTCAGTGTCCAGCTCGCTGTATAATCACTTCTCCATTACTTCCTGGACACACCCTGCATCATCTCCCCTCCCTCTTCCAGCACACCTCATCAGGTGCACATTTTTCCTATGCAATCAGTCATCACTGTTCTCAATAAATACACAGCTATAGATCGTTCATTTGGCTGAGTGTGCAGGAGCTGAGCGATCAGATAACAGCCAATGTTGATTAGGGGTGCAACGGATCAAAAAACTCACGGTTTGGATCGTTCCTCGGATCAGGAGTCAGGGATCGGATCATTTTTCGGATCAGCAGAAAAAAAAATCTCCCCCACTGTAATATCCACATCTACCCCCCCCCCACTGTAATATCCACATCTCCCTCCCCCACTGTAATATCCACATCTCCCCCCCACTGTAATATTCACATCCCCCCACTGCAGTGGCGTCAACACCCCCAGTAGTGCAGACCTCAGACAGTAACCCCCCCCCCCCCCAGTAGTGCAGACCTCAGACAGTAACCCCAACAGTAGTGCAGACCTCAGACAGTAACCCCCCCAGTAGTGCAGACCTCAGACAGTAACCCCCCCAGTAGTGCAGACCTCAGACAGTAACCCCCCCAGTAGTGCAGACCTCAGACAGTAACTGTGATACATTTGCCTATATGTCTCAGTTTACTGCTCCCTGCTAGCCATGGGTAGAGGTAGAAAGGAATTTCATGTGTGATTCATTCCTCTGACCGGTTATTGACGTGCTAATGTCCCCTCACTATTCTAAAGGTTAATTGATCTATTGTGTTGTGTAAAGAAGATCTGTGTTTACCCTTAAAAGATGAGTATTGTATCATCAGGCTAAATGATTAGAGAAGTAGTATGTTAATTATTCTGATTGCTTCAGTGTATTAATTAACTCCACTGATGTCTTTATCTAAAGAAACGTGTCTGCATGGTCGGCTCCGACTTGTCTCCTATAATCTGTATGGGAAACCCCACTGTGAGGGGGGCGTTCCTAACAGGCTGTAACCACATATAAGCTGAGTTTTTGTGTCAATAAAGTGTCTTGGTTCCAGCATCCAGTCTTGACTCATGTGTGGGGAATCCTGTGATGTTCTTGTATGGAGAGGAGGGAATGCTTGACGGGGATATCATACCGATACCGTCACAATTGGTTGGTAGCAGTGGGATTTTCCCTTCTACTCTCCTTTACACCCGGATTCCAAGCAGACACTGGAAGAACTACTGGAAGTTCGTGGAAGGATTGCTAGCAACAAAACCAAGCGGGTCATCATAGCAGAATCAATGGAGCTAGACCAGGAGGACGGGATTGCAGCAACGCCAGCAGTACAAGAGATGGAGACACCAGGGATTCAGGAGGAGGAATCGCCAGCCAACAAGCTAATGAGAGAGAATCTAGCGTGGTTCGGCCCGAACCCAACGCCGGATGTGGTGCTGAAAGTGATGGACCTGTTAGTAAACGCAGAACTACAGAAGGATAAACAAATAAGAGATGCAGAGCTACAGTTAAAACTGGCAGCAGTCGCACCTTCTCCAAACAGTGAGTACAGCACAGCAGACGCAAGGAAGATTCCGTTTAGCGCTTTTAAAGCTTTTGATGAAAAGGACTGTGAAATTGATAACTACCTGGCAGACTTTGAGCGACAATGTAACCTGCACCGAATAGCTAGAGGAGAGTGGGTTGCAATATTGTCAGGCAAACTGTCAGGCAAAGCTTCTGATGCTTTCCGGACCGTGCCAGATCAGGATATCCATAGCTACGCCAGGGTTAAAGAAGCACTCCTGGCTCGTTATGCAGTAACCCCAGAGTCCCACCGACAGAAGTTCAGGGACTCACGCAAAACCACGAAAGACTCTTATGCGGAATGGGCATGCCAGTTGTCCCGGTCGGCCTCTAACTGGGCTAACAGCAGCCAGGCCACCACCGCAGAGGACATTTTGCAACTAATGCTCCTGGAGCAATTTTACAATCACATCCAGACGGATGTCAAAGATTGGGTGAGAGATCGCAGGCCCATGACTCTACCAGAGGCCGCTAAGTTGGCGGATGAATATGCGGATACTCGCAAGACGAACCAGATCACACCACAGGAACAACCTCCACCACAAACGGTGCCCTCACACCCACCAGCCGCTAGATACCAACCTCCTAACAGACCGGTGACATCTAGCCCTCGCTATCCACGCCAGGAGGACAACGAACAACGCTGCTTCCGGTGCAAACAGTTGAGTCACTTCAAGCAGAATTGCCCCATGAATGACAACACCAGGTCAAATTGGTCTCAACCTGGGTACCGCCCACCAGCAGCAGCCCATTGTGTAGACTCGGCTTGGGATCCCCAGGAGCGGGGTCGGGAAGAACCATTGGGCACCCCTTACGAAGCCCTCATGGTACAATCTGCTATTACGGACAACAGGGAACACCATTGTCAGCTGGTCATGGGCGACAGCCATGAGCCGGAGGGGCCTTGGAGGGAGCTGGGCAGAAAGAGGCACCGCCAGCTACCCTTCAAGAAGAAGAGGTCCTGGAAGCCGTATAACAAGCTGACCTGGGAGGAGAAGAAGCGACTGGAGGAGAGGGAGTCGCAGCGGGCGTCCCAGATGCGGGCCGAGATGTTCGCCAAGGGCCCACCGGTGGCCCCTTACACCACCACCCAGTTCCTGATGATGAAGGACCACGTGGAGAGCCTGCAGGACATGAGCAAGCAGGAGCTGATCCGTGAGTACATAGAGCTGGAGGAGTGCATAAGCCGCATGGAGGAGGAGAACAACCACCTGAGGTCACAGCAGGCTGACCCCCCCAGGCTCCATGAACTGGAGATGGAGCTGGAGAAGCTCAAAGAGGAGAACTGGCGGCTGCGGAGGGAGCAGGGGGTGGCTGACCTTATGGGGCTCTGAGTCCCCTCTCCCCCCCCCCTGGACTCTGAGCATCAGTGATACAACATTTCAACAAATATAACTTTTTCTTTTTATGAATCTCCTGTGATTGTCACTTCAGAGCCATAACCTGCCCCCTCCCATAGCGGGACACCTAGACGGCGGCGCACAGACCCATTCGCTGTCTTCACACTGACTTCTGGTGACTCTGCAGATCGCACAAAGGCTTGGGGACTGACCGGCGTGTGATCTGACGACCCGGTGACATACCTGAGTCTGAAGCAGTTGCCAAGGGAGGTCAGTCATGCCAAACGGAGTTAACCTCGGACTAAAAGCTCTAAACCCGTCAACCCTACTGGACCAGGAAAGGTCCAACCGGATTTGCCGGAGCAGGGAGCAAAAGGGGGGCCATTGTGATACATTTGCCTATATGTCTCAGTTTACTGCTCCCTGCTAGCCATGTCTGTAGAGGTAGAAAGGAATTTCATGTGTGATTCATTCCTCTGACCGGTTATTGACGTGCTAATGTCCCCTCACTATTCTAAAGGTTAATTGATCTATTGTGTTGTGTAAAGAAGATCTGTGTTTACCCTTAAAAGATGAGTATTGTATCATCAGGCTAAATGATTAGAGAAGTAGTATGTTAATTATTCTGATTGCTTCAGTGTATTAATTAACTCCCCTGATGTCTTTATCTAAAGAAACGTGTCTGCATGGTCGGCTCCGACTTGTCTCCTATAATCTGTATGGGAAACCCCACTGTGTGAGGGGGGCGTTCCTAACAGGCTGTAACCACATATAAGCTGAGTTTTTGTGTCAATAAAGTGTCTTGGTTCCAGCATCCAGTCTTGACTCATGTGTGGGGAATCCTGTGATGTTCTTGTATGGAGAGGAGGGAATGCTTGACGGGGATATCATACCGATACCGTCACAGTAACCCCCCCAGTAGTGCAGACCTCAGACAGTAACCCCCCCAGTAGTGCAGACCTCAGACAGTAACCCCAACAGTAGTGCAGACCTCAGACAGTAACCCCCCCAGTAGTGCAGACCTCAGACAGTAACCCCCCAGTAGTGCAGACCTCAGACAGTAACCCCCCAGTAGTGCAGACCTCAGACAGTAACCCCCCAGTAGTGCAGACCTCAGACAGTAACCCCCCAGTAGTGCAGACCTCAGACAGTAACCCCCCCAGTAGTGCAGACCTCAGACAGTAACCCCCCCCAGGAATGCAGACCTCAGACGGTAACCCCCCCCAGTAGTGCAGACCTCAGACGGTAACCCCCCCAGTAGTGCAGACCTCAGACAGTAACCTTCCCAGTAGTGCAGACCTCAGACAGTAACCCCCACAGTAGTGCAGACCTCAGACAGTAACCCCCCCCCAGTAGTGCAGACCTCAGACAGTAACCCCCCCAGTAGTGCAGACCTCAGACAGTAACCCCCCCCAGTAGTGCAGACCTCAGACAGTAACCCCCCCCCCAGTAGTGCAGACCTCAGACAGTAACCCCCCCCCAGTAGTGCAGACCTCAGACAGTAACCCCCCCAGTAGTGCAGACCTCAGACAGTAACCCCCCCAGTAGTGCAGACCTCAGACAGTAACCCCCCCAGTAGTGCAGACCTCAGACAGTAACCCCCCAGTAGTGCAGACCTCAGACAGTAACCCCCCAGTAGTGCAGACCTCAGACAGTAACCCCCCAGTAGTGCAGACCTCAGACAGTAACCCCCCAGTAGTGCAGACCTTAGACAGTAACCCCCCCAGTAGTGCAGACCTCCGACAGTAACCCCCCAGTAGTGCAGACCTCAGACGGTAACCCCCCCCCAGTAGTGCAGACCTCAGATGGTAACCCCCCCCAGTAGTGCAGACCTCAGACTGTAACCCCCCCCCAGTAGAGCAGACCTCAGACAGTAACCCCCCCCCAGTAGAGCAGACCTCAGACAGTAACCCCCACAGTAGTGCAGACCTCAGACAGTAACCCCCCCCCCCCCCAGTAGAGCAGACCTCAGACAGTAACCCCCACAGTAGTGCAGACCTCAGACAGCGGCATGTGTTTCCCTCGAGCGCAGGCTCCTCCTCCTCTGTGGGTGTAAACAGAGAGGAGGGCCACCGCCGGGTGTACCAAGATGGCCGCGGCTCCGGAGCTAGGCCGAAGCCGCGGCCTTTCCTAATGCTATGCACGCGGAGGCAATCCGCGGATCGCATAGTGTGCCGATCCGAAGGGGGTGACCCGTTCGGATCGCAGATCACTGGTGATCCGTTGCACCCCTAATGTTGATAGAGCTGTAATATTTCAATTTGGAGAAGTGTGTCCTGGGTTCTGTAATGATCACCATACACTATACAACCTGGTACACCTAAAGGACATTGTACAATCAGATTGCATAGTATATGGCCAGCTTTATATAAGTACATAGGATGGAGGTGATGGAGTCACTCAGCTGTCAAGCCGCATTCATATCTCTGCGAAGTGGGAACTCGCATTCCCCCCCATGTGTTTTTTTTGCATTCTGAAGGATTTTCACTCGTCACGCATAGAGCAGCCCAGTCCAATGAATGGTCTACTCTATATGCAACAATCACCCCAAAAAAGCTCCAGAACTTTTTTTTTTAGAGTGGAGTGTATATATATATATATATATATATATATATATATATATATATAATATCTGCTGTTCCCTTTGTGGAGAGAAATTTAAAGACTTACCAAACATCTACCCAGAATACACCTGAGAGATGACCCTTCAGCTTTTCTTCTACACATGACCCTCCTTTCTAAAGCTTTATATAAAATATCACTACTCATTCACCTTATAAACGTGGTGAGATCTTCTATCCCACTGAAATGTCTCTGTGGATTTCCAGGGTTACTGAGATCAAAGGAAAGGAAGATCTCACCACATCTCTGAAGTGCGAGGAAGATCATTAGGAATAATTAATCGCTTTGAAAATGCAGAGAGTTGATTTTCAAGATTCGAAAGGGATTTCTCTGTGTAAACAGAAAAAACACTGTGCTAACGAGTGAAATCAATTAAATATCAAACCATGTGAAATGAAATAAAAAGCTGCCAGTATTAATTACTAAATACCATAGTAAACAAAAAAGCAAAAAAACAAGATAATACAGCGCTATTAACTTGACCTGTGAAAAATATGTATGTGAAACAAAAAGCCAATAATAATTTGAGTGAACATAATGAGTGAATTAAAAAATGTATTGCAAAATTCAAAGTATCAGACCCATCCAAATGAATGAATGAGTATAAAAGAAAAAATAGTCCATAGAAAATCAGTGAGTTGAGTCCATCTAAATAACCACCAGTATCTGCATGTAAAAAGATCCTCCACCGAAGATGAAGAGAAAAGACACCCAATACGTGGGAAATGAAATCTCCTTACCAGAGAGAAAGACCGGGCTTTCAACGGTCTTATAAGATATGAGGATGTTTAAAGTCTTCCCTGAAAAGACTACTCCAGATACTGCTACTACACCAGCACAAGAACTCCAAGGGACAAGATCCTAATCAAATCCACTCCAGTGAGCATTGGCGTTTGATGAATTCATAAAATAGAGAATGATGGGAAACCACATAGTGCGTTACTGTGTAAAAATTTGATTTAATAAAAACAGGTGTACACTTACAGTAATGACTTGGTATAATCGCATGTGGGATATGGCGTGGAGAGGATGGCGTTTCCTCGAATCCTCCGTCTGCTTCGTGTCTCCGTTCGTCACGTGTCTCTCTGTCTAGCGTGATGACGTCACTACGGCTAAGCTCCTCCTACGCGTTTCGTCGCAATACGGACGTCTACGGGGATAGGCTGCCTAGGCGAGCGTCATCACAAAGCTCTCTATATATAGCCACATCCGCCATGATGGATGAGGGCAAAATAAATATGAACTTTGGGAGAAAAGGACGGAACGTGCACGTATTAATGTGCGACGCACAAAACGAAGCTAATTGCGGAAGAGAATAATAATAATGGTAGTAAGATGGATGCCATCTTGTGGACAAAAAGGAGTAAGACACATGGACGGAGTGTATGCAGCAGCAGAGGAAAAACAAGGAAACACCATATCAACTTCACATAGCATAAAATTTCTTACTGAAAATCAATTTATAACATATAAAAATATATAAATATATAAATCATGAGCCATATATATTAACTCACAAGATATTAATTCAAAATCTTAAAAGAACATTATGTCATTTGAGATATACATTTCCATAATTAAAAATATAAGAATTAAAAACACCTATTAATAAAAAGAAGGAAAGGTAGGACAAAAATCATGCATTATTTAAAAAACAATTGATGTCCCGGTCCACATTTAACCCATGAGGCCTATAAGATCGCATATTAAAAATCCAGCGGGTCTCAAGCTGGGAAATGGTACGCACTTTATTTGTACCCCTCCAGTGTGGACACAATTTTTCCATAGGTAAAAACAGTGTCCCTTCAGTACTTTTAGCATGATGCTTCACAAAGTGTTTAGATAAATTATGTTTAGGGAATCCTCTACCAATATTACCTACATGTTCATTAAGTCTGATATTAACAGCTCGTTTAGTCCGACCGATGTATTGTTTTTTGCAGGGACACTGTATTAAGTAAACCACATGATCACTAGTACAGGTGATAAATGACTCAATATTGTATACCTTAAGGGTCTGAGTAGATTGAAAAGATGTGAGTTTACGTCCCTGGAATGCATTAATTTTGCAAATATTGCACTTGCGGCATGGATAAAAGCCATTAATTTCTTGAAAGAAATGCACCACCTTAGGGGGATCAATAGTATTTGGGGCGATTTTTAGACGTAATGACAGTGCTCCCCTAAAGATTACTATGGGTTTCTCTGGGATAATGGATCCCAGTATTTGATCATTCTTCAGAACACCCCAGTGTTTTCTTAAGATCTTTTTTTACAGAGAAGTGTTGATCAGAAAATCCAGTAATCAAAGCAAAACTGAAAAAATCATTATCATTAGTAACAGTCTGTTTTGAGGTTAGAAGCTGGTCCCTATTCAAAGTACTGATAGCCAAAATGGTTTCATCAATGCTGTCCTCTTTGTAGCCTTTATCCAAGAATTTCTTCTTTAAAGTTTGGGCCTGCTGATGGAAATCGTGTAGAGAAGTGCAATTACGTCTAATTCTCTGAAATTGTCCTTTTGGGACAGCCTTAAGCCATTGTGAATGGTGGCAGCTCGTAGTGGGGATATATGCATTGCGATCAGTTTCTTTAAAATGAGTCATGGTGGTTATTATCTCATCTTTAACCGTAATGATAAGATCCAAGAAATTAATCGTAGATTCACTAATATCATATTTTAAAAAAATTCCTCGGTCATTGATATTCAAACTAGACAAAAAACTATCAAGGGACAGGGTGTCATCCTCCCATATCACCAAGATGTCATCAATATATCTTTTCCATAATTTGAGTTGACTGGGAGGGTTAACATAGATGACTTCTCTTTCCCAAAAAGACATGAACAAGTTTGCCACACTAGGGGCAAACTTGGCGCCCATCGCTACTCCGCATTTTTGCAAATAATAATCTCCACCAAACCAGAAGTAGTTATGGCTAGTTGCAAATACCAAAAGATTGGCAATAAAATCTCTTTGAATAACTGAAAGTGAAATGTCTTGCTGTAAATAAAAGCGGACTGCTTCCAAACCATGATGGTGTGAAATAACAGTATACAGCGAATTTACATCAGCGGTAGCTAACGTAAACCCATTTCTCCATTCACAATCTTTCAATAAATTAATAACCTGGGTGGTATCACGCAAATAAGATGGAGTAGAAATGACCAGTGGCTGCAAAAATGTGTCTATATATTTGCCAATACGCGCCGTTATAGAATCCAACCCACTAATGATCGGACGACCAGGTGGGTTGGTGGTACTTTTATGCACCTTGGGCAGATAGTATATCACTGGCACTCTCGGTGCTGATGGAATTAAGTGAGCTTTTTATTTTTTATTTAGAACACCCAATGAGAAACCTTCATTTATTAAGGCCTGAAGTTCTTTCTTATATTTAACCGTAGGGTTATTAGCTAAAAGGCTATAAGTGGCGGTGTCAGACAAAAGCCTATGCATTTCTGCTATATAATCACTCTTATCCAGAACCACCACCCCTCCGCCCTTGTCCGCTGGGCGTACAACCAAATCGTTACGTTTACAGATCTGTTTCAATTGTCCCTGAAACTCAAATGTATTTCTGGATCTGGGAATTTTAAGATCAGCTATATCTTTTAAGACAAGTTCCTTAAATGTCTGTAAAGAAGGGGAAATAAAACCCGGGTTTTTTTTTTTTTTTTTTTCTCTCTTTTCTCCTCTTCTTCTTTCACCTCTCTTCCTTCCCTTTCCCTTCCCCAACCCCCCTCCCTGCCCCTCTTGACCATTAAAGAATTACTACTACTAAAAACCCTATATACTGGTCAAGATGGACATAACAAACATGTTCTAGGATGAACCCTATGGTTCATAATGCATAATGAATATTGTACAATCTTCTATGTCTTACTTGTATGCCTTTTATATGCCCTCTTCAGATGAGGATTGACTTGCAACACATGATTGTATGTTGAAGTTTAAAAAAAAAAAAAAATGTTTGCAGTAATTTCTGTTCATAGCCAAAATAAGCTATATTCTCGCTACTTTTTTTTTTCTGGATGTATCATTGTACTATCCTGTATGCTCTCATGTTCACCCAATAAAAACTTATGAAACAAAAAAAAAAAAACCCGGGGGATTAAACAAAGAGGCATTTGCCAATTTGGTGTGTCTGGTTGGAACCACAACATCACCAATCGGCAAACCCCCTGATGGTGGTATAGTAGAGCATAAAGATGGACCTGTGTATGTGACCTTATTTAGGCCACTGACACCCATAGGGTTAAGAATAAAATGCCTCTTGATGTTCAATTTCCTAACTAGTTTGTGGGCATCTATAAAGGTCTCAAATTTATCAAGGGTCCGTGGGGGAGCAAACTTTAGACCTTGACTGAGGAGGGCCTGCTCACCCAACGAAAGTTGGGCTGAACTAAGATTAAAGACTCCTGAAATATTTATCTCTTTCTTTTCTTTGGTCCTGATCCTCCTCTCCCCTCTGACACCCCTCTTTCTTCGTGAGTCCTTTTTGGTCTGGTGTTTTCCATGGGAAAAAAACGAGGTGACTGGTTCCTTTCATACACTGGGGGTGTGTCATATTCCCGTCTGAACCTTCTTGAATGATCAATATATTCTTCAGGATGTCTAGACATACTAGACTCATCCACCCCGTCATTGCCCCCATGATGCATAAGGGGGACAAATCTATTGTGGACTGGAATATGACTATTTTCTAGGGGTATATCCAGAGTTCTGAACACTATGATGTGCCCCTCGTGTGTCATGGTAATCGCCACGGTCTCGACTGGGATAAATATACCCCTGGTGACTCCTACGTGGGGAGTAGTAAGCATTGTCATGGCTCACAAGACCATGAAATCCACGGTCATCATCATAATAGGAAGGCCTCCTCCTACGAGGAGGGTAGTGATTTGCACCCCCCCCATGTTGAACATTAAGTGGTTCAACCCGAGGTCCCTGTTTCTTAGGTCTATTATGACCTTTTTTTGGTTTCACCGTAGTGTAACCATGGGTATGTGTGGCATTAGTATGACCGGTTCCTCTCATAGTGGAATTTAGACCAGAGGAAGATGGGACCTGTGTAGAAATTACCCCTTCTTGGGTGGCATTGATCTGATGGGGCATAGAACCCGAAGCAACTTCCATAGTTTCTTCTATTTTAGCCTGCCATTTAAACACTATTTTATTAGAGTAATCAACAAAATCCCTGTTATACTTTTTTCTTTTTCTTCAGTTTTTGTTCTTGGTCCTCCTTTTCTAAAAAGATTTTTAGAGAGTTAGATTTTGTTTTATAAATTTCCTGTTCCTTAAATGGAGTGAGTTTCTCATTGAGTTTGGTCACCTCCTCGTTAAGAGATCTTAGTTTCCCCCGTTTTTTATCGATTAAAAACTGTAAAAATTTAACACCAATACCATTAAAATAAGAGAACCATCCATCTAAGTCAGTTTCGCCCTTTTGAGAACTTACTTCCCATCTGAGACTGCGAGGGACCATTTTTTGGCTAACATATTGTTCAAGATATGCTATGTCCCATCCTGTATGCAATTCTGAGACTAGAAGATTCTTTAATCTGACAAAAATTCCTCCAATCTCATCTGATTGTTCTTCTACATCATCAAACACTCCATCCAGATTAATATTGAACTGTGAGCGGAAATCAAAAATGTCCATAATAGACCGAAAGCAGCAATGTTATGGTAAAAAACAAAGTATGGAAAGGGATTTCTCTGTGTAAACAGAAAAAACACTGCGCTAACGAGTGAAATCAATTAAATATCAAACCATGTGAAATGAAATAAAAAGCTGCCAGTATTAATTACTAAATACCATAGTAAACAAAAAAAGCAAAAAAACAAGATAATACAGCGCTATTAACTTGACCTGTGAAAAATATGTATGTGAAACAAAAAGCCAATAATAATTTGAGTGAACATTATGTTCACTCAAATTATTATTGGCTTTTTGTTTCACATACATATTTTTCACAGGTCAAGTTAATAGCGCTGTATTATCTTGTTTTTTTGATTTTCAAGATTCGCCTCCTATTGATTTCAATGAGGTTTGCATTTAATTTCTGCAATGTTTTGGATTTTTAGACGGCTTGCCTAAAGTCCCCACAAATCTGAACCCAAGAACATTCCTCCGTCACTATGCAGCACATTTCTCTGAATGAGATTCTCCCGCTGGAAATTGTAATAAAATGTACATTTTATCAGCCAATGGGAATAATATATTGTCCTCAGTAAAATAATATTGTATATATTGTTTCTATATATTAGATACATTTAATAATGAATGTTATAAAAGAAAACAACTTTATTCAGCCCTTTTTATAGAATTCTGACTTTTATTATTTTATTTTTTCTGTACAGGTGGATTGAGGAACCAAGTTTTCTGTCATGTTGGAATTCATCAATACAACAAAGTCACATGGGAAGTGAAGCCATATGGGTGTCTGAAGTGACTGAAAGTCTTTATCACAATTCACTGGAGGATTCACACAGGACACAAGTCATATCCGTGTTCTAAATGTTCTGAATCCTCTTCAACATCGATCCTGCCTCAGAGGACAACAGGAGAGAAGTAATTTCAGTGTTCTGGAAGTGACAATGACTTTACAGTAAAGTCCAACCCATGTATACATAAGAGGAGTCATTTCAGAAGATATTTCTTGTTTGGAATGTGATAAAGATTTACAATGGAGGCAAAACGTATCACACACCAGAAGATTTATAATGGAGTGAAGTCATATCAGTGTTCTGAATGTGACACTGTTTTTACATGCAAGTCTCATCTTATCATACACCAGAGGGTTCACACTGGAGAGAAGCCATATCAATGTTCTGAATGTGACAAAGCTTTTACATTGAAGTCACAGCTTATGACACACCAGAGGATTCACACTGGAGAAAAGCCATATCCATGTTCTGAATGTGGCAAAGCTTTTACACGTAAGACACACCTTATGACACACCAGAGGATTCACACTGAAGAGAAACCATATCAGTGTTCTGAATGTGGCAAAACTTTTACATGTAAGTCAACCCTTATGGCACACCAGAGGATTCACACTGGAGAGAAACCATATCAATGTTCTGAATGTGACAAAGCTTTTACATTGAAGTCACAGCTTATGACACACCAGAGGATTCACACTGGAGAAAAGCCATATCCATGTTCTGAATGTGGCAAAGCTTTTACACGTAAGACACACCTTATGAGACACCAGAGGATTCACACTGAAGAGAAACCATATCGGTGTTCTGAATGTGGCAAAGCTTTTACACGTAAGACACACCTTATGACACACCAGAGGATTCACACTGAAGAGAAACCATATCAGTGTTCTGAATGTGGCAAAACTTTTACATGTAAGTCAACCCTTATGGCACACCAGGGGATTCACACTGGAGAGAAACCATATCGGTGTTCTGAATGTGGCAAAGCTTTTACACGTAAGTCACACCTTATGAGACACCAGAGTATTCACACTGAAGAGAAACCATATCGGTGTTCTGAATGTGGCAAAGCTTTTACACATAAGTCAACCCTTATGACACACCAGAGGATTCACACTGGAGAGAAACCATATCAGTGTTCTGAATGTGGCAAAACTTTTACATGTAAGTCAACCCTTATGAGACACCAGAGGATTCACACTGAAGAGAAACCATATCAGTGTTCTGAATGTGGCAAAGCTTTTACACATAAGTCAACCCTTATGACACACCAGAGGATTCACACTGAAGAGAAACCATATCAATGTTCTGAATGTGGCAAAGCTTTTACACAGACATCACATCTTATCAAACACCAGAGGATTCACACTGGAGAGAAGCCATTTTAATGCTCTGAATGTGACAAAGCTTTTTTTTTTTCTTTCCCAAAATGTCTTTATTGATTTTCATTATTAATACAATACAAATATTCCATCCTTAATAACAACAGATTAAACGTACATTACCCAACCTCTACCCCACACAGTCTCAATACTTTGTTAAACTACTGTGACCCGATGTGATTGACGTTTTTGCGTAACGGCGAATGCGCCGTCCGTGGAATTTCCCTGTGTGCATTGCTCCAAAGTATGCCGCAAGGACGTCATTGGTTTCGATGTGAACGTAAATGACGTCCAGCCCCATTCACAGACGACTTACGCAAACGACGTAACTTTTTCAAATTTCGACGCGGGAACGACGGCCATACTTAACATTGGCTGAGCCTCATATAGCAGGGGCAACTATACGCCGGGAAAAGCCTAACGTAAACATTGTAACTTTACTGCGTCGGCCGCGCGTACGTTCGGGAATTTGCGTATCTAGCTAATTTGCATACTCGACGCGGAATTAGACGGAAGCGCCACCTAGCAGTCAAAAAAAAATATGCAGACGGCTGTCGGATCTAATGTATATCTATGCGTAACTGATTCTAAGAATCAGACGCATAGATACGACTGCGTATATGGCGCTGCGCTGTCGTAAGTCCTTTAAGAATCTGGGCCTTTGAGTTTAGTTCTTATCTCCATCAGACACACACTTAGAAGGCCTGCAAATATTTTACCTTTTTGACATTTTTTTTTTAGATAAGCACCCATGACTGAATTGTTTTCAACGTTATTCTCATGTTTACCTTTTTTTTTTTTTTCGTTTTGTGCGTGTACTCGAGAGAGGAGCCGGACCGCAGGAGTTGGGAGTAGGCAGGCCTTCCCCAGAGGCAATCTGCCACCTTTCTCCATGCCCCGGGTGGCAATAGTGGGTGTGTGAGGGGGTCCTCCCACACAGCCCGCCCTACCTGCTCAGCTTTGAAGCCCAACGGGGCAGAGGGACTCCCTACAAGGGAGTGAGAGGATCTAGCCCGCTCAACCAGCCCCGTTAGTCCTTCGCCTCTCATTTTAGAGACCGCGTGGTCAAAGTGCGTGCATGTTACACAAGTGTGTGTAAGTGTGGTGTTTTTTTTGTGGGAGGGGGGTGGGCGTACTAAGCGCAGGCTTACCTTGCATAGCACACCCACCGGGAGCCGGGCTGAAACCACCAAACTCAATTCACATGTAGCCGAGACCGGGATCCGAACCTCCTAGCTGCAGAGGTGAATCGCTTGTCAGCGCAGTGGCAATTGCGTTGAGCCACCGCAGCTCCATGTTTACCTTTTTTTCATGGAGCTTTGTCTGAACATGTAATGTATTTCATCATTCACTAACTGAGCTGTGTTCCCAAATGTTTTCTTCATAGACAGATCCTGAGCTAATACATGACCAACACTGCCACCGTACAAAGACTAGTGGTCAAGTGGCATCTTGCCGAACCTTCCAAATTATGAAAGCTCATTCCAAATTCTTCTGACTGTTGATACTTCATCAGCCAGGCTTGAGGGCCCCAGCTAAGCCCACCTTGTCCACACCTCCCATTACATGTCCCACCTCCCTCTTCACCATCAATGCTTCCTTTCCATGTTTCATCTCCTCTCATAGATGACAGCTTTACAGGCAGGTCTGTAGTTGGGACACCAGCCAGGGAGAAGTCTCTGTTCAGTGAGAAAGCAACTTCCCAAGCTGGTGTAGGACGTCCAACACTGAGTTGCTGCTGTTTATGGGATTCATTCAACAGTACTCATACTTTCACTAGGAGGCTGAAATTCCTCTGAATGGGGTTCACTTCAATGACTCTGATTGGACAGATCTCTTTTTGGGGTAAAGTTTGTAAAGAACACTTCTTATCCCTGGAAATGTTATGATGTTGGCACTAAAGTGTAACTAATTCCATAAATGGTGCAATCTGTTATTCGCGTAGATGTTTTTGTTTTTCCGAGTTTCCCCTTGTAACATTTTTATTACCTGTTGACCCTCCCAGTAGATCTGTTTTCTTCTACTTCCTGTAGAGGCCAAGTTATTTGTCAAAAATAGCAGTTGGAGGGGGATGGGAAACACCATGTAACACTGCCGGGGGTTCTTACAACTGTCAGTTTTCATTCATATGGTGGTTTAAACATTAAAGCAGAACTCCGGCCAAATTGTGTTTCCATGTCCTTGTTGCTGATCTCCTACATTCACCCACTTTGCCATCCATGTTCTTCTGAGATCTGTAGTTCCCCTGTAATAGGCTGCTGAACTTGCTGAAAAAATGTATTGCCTGCTGACTTCCTGTTTGTAAGTTTGCTGGCTGCTTTCCCTCTCCTGAGCTCAGCCAGCGGTCTGACACGCCCCCTTGTAGTCCTCTGAAAGCCGAGCAGGAGGAAGCAGACATGTTGTGGGCGGAGGGGGTCTCACAGCCCCCGGTCTGTGCCGCCCATGGAGGAGGTGCCCTCCTTCTCCTCTATCCTCCCTTATCCTCCTCTGCTCCTGCCAGTCACCGCCCCTCCACTTCACCTCCACTCCATTCCCCTTCACTCTATTCCCGCCCCCCTGCACCACCCCCGCCCCTGCCTGCCTGCTATCTCTGTGCAGAGCGGGATTATCATCAGTAATTGTATGACACAGCAGGGATATCCCACTGTGTCAGGTATAATATACAAGCACACCAATGCTGATGTCCCGCCCCACCATAATAAGAACACTGCACTGTCAATCATAATAGTGGGGGCGGGGCATCATCGCTCAGCGTTCTCATATAACAATATCGGACACCGCGGGAGATCCCTGCTGTGTATATACAAGTAATAACTGATAATAATCCCGCTCTGCACTGGTGGTCCCTGACATGGTGGTCCCTGACATGGTGGTCCCTGACATGGTGGTCCCTGATGAACAGCACTGGTGGTCCCTGACATGGTGGTACCTGATGAACAGCACTGGTGGTCCCTGACATGGTGGTCCCTGACATTCTATGTGGCACTGGTGGTCCCTGACATGGTGGTCCCTGACATTCTATGTGGCACTGGTGGTCCCTGACATTCTATGTGGCACTGGTGTCACATAGAGAGTGTTGTACATTTGTTTTATATCATGAGGATCTCAGAAGGAGATATCTACACAAGGTAAAGGAGATCCAACCGCCACCTGGGTGGGAGGAAGTGGGGTCCATTTTCTTGGAGGGGTTGAGTTGGAACTCGGTTGAGTAATATGGTGGGTTTTTCTTCTTAAGCCATTAGTTGTTACTATAGTTTTCATAATAATTTTATACATTGCTGATTGTTGTTTCTTTCACTGTCAGAGTTGTTTTTGTCTTTTTATGCACATGGATAAATTCACATTTTAGGCCAGATGATTATTTAAAACCCCCAAACATTGTTTATTTTCTGAAAACAGAGACCCTAGAGAATACAATGGTGGTATTTGCTTTTTTATGTCACAGGATATTAGTGCAGCTGTTTATCAAATGCATATTTTCTGTAAAAATACATTAAAGCGGTTCTCCACCCTAAAGTTGATCGGAACCCTCCCCCCCTCCGGTGTCACATTTGACACATTTCAGGGGGGAGGGGGGTGCAGATACCTGTCTAAAGACAGGTATTTGCACCCACTTCCGGCCACACGCTACGGGCAAAAGGAGGGTTTTTCTGACTTCCTGTCTTTCGCCCGTTGTGTGCTGGGAACACTCGGCTCCCAGCACACAGCGTGTGAGCCAATCAGCGGGCGCAGCGCGACTCGTGCATGCGCCGTAGGGAACCGGGCAGTGAAGCCGCAGCGCTTCACTTCCTGGTTCCCTCAGCATGGATGGCGGGGGAGCAGCAGAGAGACGAGCGATCGCTCCTCCTCTGCTGCGGACGGCGCTGGACTCCAGGACAGGTAAGTGTCCTAATATTAAAAGTCAGCAGCTGCAGTATTTGTAGCTGCTGGCTTTTAATATTTTTCCCCATGGCACATCCGCTTTAAGGCCTGAATCACACTAGTGCGGTGCGAATTTCAGCTCTCTTATCTCTGCAGAGAGATAAGAGAAGTGTTCAGCAGATTAGCAACGTTTTAGGCCCCATACACACGGGAGCATTTATCCGCGCATACGGTCCAGCGGACCGTTTCCACGGATAAATCCTCTCGAGGATTTCCGCGGATTTCTATGCGATGGAGTGTACTCACTAGGGATGAGCTCCGCGTTCGATTCGAACGTATGTTCGAATCGAACATCGGTCGTTCGGTCGTTCGTCGAAAATCGAACAAAACGGGTCGTTCGCGCCAAATTCGAATGACACAAAACGTCCCATAATTCACTGGGGCGTTGAGCGCTGATGATTGGCCAAGCATGCTGTATGTCCCGCATGCTTGGCCAATCACAGCGCGCAAAAAACGAAGAGCCATAATTGGCCAATAGCTGTTTTGCTCCCGCGTAGCGAATGCCCCTGATTCAGGAACATCGCTACGCGGACTGCAGCCTAGGATATGACAGACATAAGCCTCCTTATGCCTTCATATCTCAGGCTGCATTCTTGCGTTGTCCGCTAGGGGGCGCGGCCATTGTGATCGGCGTATAGTATGCAAATTGCATACTACCACCGATTCACAAAAGTTGCGCGGGCCCTGCGCACGCAAGGTACGGAGTTTCCGTACGGCGACTTTAGCGCAAGGTTGCTCCTGCTAATAGCAGGGGCAGCCAATGCTAAAGTATAGCTGCCCTTCCCGCTCGTGAAATCTAAATTTCACGTCGTTTACGTAAGTGATTCGTGAATGGCGCTGGATGCCATTCACGTTCACTTAGAAGCAAATGACGTCCTTGCGACGTCATTTGCCGCAATGCACGTCGGGAAAGTTTCCCGACGGAGCATGCGCTGTTCGCTCGGCGCGGGAGCGCGCCTAATTTAAATGATTCCCGCCCCCGGCGGGATCATTTACATTAGGCGCCCTTACGCCGGGCTAATTAGCATAGCGCCCGCGCAATTTACGGAGCTACTGCTCCGTGAATCGCGGGCAAATCGAAATATTTGCGTGGGCGCAGAGCAAAAATCGTTGCCCTTTGCCCACGCAAATATTGCGCGGATCTACCTGAATCTGGGCCACAGTGTGATTGATAGATAGATAGATAGATAGATAGATAGATAGATGTAGTCAGTATAGTTTGTAGAGAATATATTCACATCCTTAGGCGTTGTCAATATATTTATAAACTGTACAGCTCAGCTAGTTTATCTATTATTATCTGTCAGGCAGGAGATTGTTCTACATGCAGCGCTCTAACGTGTTGTATTGCCTGCATTAGGGATTTACTTTAAATATAATTATTCTGTGTTATTTAACGTGTGCTAGTTAATTGCACACACAGACGCATTACCTGTTACTGCACGTGTGCAATTTATTTGCACAGAAACGCAGTCGCTATTACTGCGTGCGTGCTGTTTAATAGCAACTAAAGGCAGTTGGTGTCACTGCGTGCGTGCTGTTAAATCGCATTTGACCGCAGTTGCTATTACTGCGTGCATGCTGTTTAATAGCAACTAAAGGCAGTTGGTGTGACAGCGACTATTTTGTTACATAACACTTGAGCCAAGTCACTCTTACTGTGTGGTTGCTGTTTAATACCATCTGAACGCAGTTGGTGTGACAGTGACTATTTTGTTACTTTACACTTGAGCCAAGTCGCTCTTACTGTGTGGTTGCTGTTTAATACCATCTGAAAGCAGTTGGTGTGACAGCGACTATTTTGTTACATAACACTTGAGCCAAGTCGCTCTTACTGTGTGGTTGCTGTTTAATACCATCTGAACGCAGTTGGTGTGACAGCGACTATTTTGTTACTTTACACTTGAGCCAAGTCGCTCTTACTGTGTGGTTGCTGTTTAATACCATCTGAACGCAGTTGGTGTGACAGTGACTATTTTGTTACATAACACTTGAGCCAAGTCGCTCTTACTGTGTGGTTGCTGTTTAATACCATCTGAAAGCAGTTGGTGTGACAGCGACTATTTTGTTACTTTACACTTGAGCCAAGTCGCTCTTACTGTGTGGTTGCTGTTTAATACCATCTGAAAGCAGTTGGTGTGACAGCGACTATTTTGTTACATAACACTTGAGCCAAGTCGCTCTTACTGTGTGGTTGCTGTTTAATACCATCTGAAAGCAGTTGGTGTGACAGCGACTATTTTGTTACATAACACTTGAGCCAAGTCGCTCTTACTGTGTGGTTGCTGTTTAATACCATCTGAACGCAGTTGGTGTGACAGCGACTATTTTGTTACATAACACTTGAGCCAAGTCGCTCTTACTGTGTGGTTGCTATTTAATACCATCTGAACGCAGTTGGTGTGACAGCGACTATTTTACTTTACACTTGAGCCAAGTCGCTCTTACTGTGTGGTTGCTGTTTAATACCATCTGAACGCAGTTGGTGTGACAGCGACTATTTTGTTACATAACACTTGAGCCAAGTCGCTCTTACTGTGTGGTTGCTGTTTAATACCATCTGAAAGCAGTTTGTGTGACAGCGACTATTTTGTTACATAACACTTGAGCCAAGTCGCTCTTACTGTGTGGTTGCTGTTTAATACCATCTGAACGCAGTCGGTGTGACAGCGACTATTTTGTTACTTCACACTTGAGCCAAGTCGCTCTTACTGTGTGGTTGCTGTTTAATACCATCTGAAAGCAGTTGGTGTGACAGCGACTATTTTGTTACTTTACACTTGAACCAAGTCGCTCTTACTGTGTGATTGCTGTTTAATACCATCTGAACGCAGTCGGTGTGACAGCGACTATTTTGTTACTTTACACTTGAGCCAAGTCGCTCTTACTGTGTGGTTGCTGTTTAATACCATCTGAACGCAGTTGGTGTGACAGCGACTATTTTGTTACATAACACCTGAACGCATAACTATGGCTGGAAGGACAAAGAGAGGCAGAGAGTCACGAGGGCAAGCAGGCTCTGCATCTAGAGGTAACGCTGGTGATGGATGTGGTGCATCCTCTTCAGCACGTGGCCGTGGCCGCTCGTCCTTCTTTTCGGGAGCTGGCCGTGTTGAGCCTCAACATGCTGAGAAATTAGTTGAGTGGATGACCAAGCCGTCCTCATCCTCCTCATCCTCTCTCACACAGACTGATTATAGTTTGTCTGGCAAAGCAGCTGCCAAGGCGTCCTCTACCCTCTGCACAATGGGATCACACAATCCTTCCCTAGTCCAACCGTGTCCTCCTGAGGAGTCCCCCGAACTGTTTCAACACAGTGTTGGGTACATGCTAGCTGAAGATGCGCAGCGTTTTGAAGACTCCGATGACGGAACACAGATAGAGGAAGGCATTGATGTGAGCCCAGGGAGAGGGGGTGGCCGAGAGGGACAACAATCTGGCAGTCATGTTCCCCCAGCTGGAGCATACTGCCAGGTTGTCGCCAGTGATGATGAGGAGGGAGGGGATGACGAGGTCATTGACTCTACCTGGGTGCCTGATAGGAGAGAGGAGGAGGAGGAAGAGGACGAGGCACAGGCACATCTCCAAAGAGGCAGGATGCCCTCCAGGGGTCAGCTTAAGGGCAGCACACCAACTGCATTACGTGGCGCTGCTGTGTCTCAACTGTACAGCAAAAGTTCTTTGGTGTGGGCCTTTTTTGAAACCTGTCCATCAGATCGTACCTTTGCTGTTTGCAACATATGTCTCAAGCGTATCTCGCGTGGCCAAAACATCACCCGCTTGGGCACCACATGCTTGTCCAGACATATGTCGACCTGCCATGCAGCTCGTTGGCAGGCATACCAAAAAGACCCACACCAAAGACCAAAGCGGTCCTCCCCTTGCCCTTCTGTGACCTCCAACCCCACTAGACCCCCAGTCCTCTCTGCAGCCTGCACCAAAGGTGTAGAAATAGGTGTGTCACAATGTAGTTATGGTAGTACATGCGGGCAATCTACTGATATTACCAGACACATTTCCCTGCCCCAGCTGCTGCAGCGCCGAAAGAAGTACGCTCCCAGCCATCCACATGCCCAGCGGTTGAATGCTAGCTTAGCAAAATTGCTAGCACTTCAACTGCTACCTTTTCAGTTGGTAGATTCTGCCCCCTTCCGTGAGTTTGTGGAATGTGCAGTACCTCAGTGGCAAGTACCCAAACGCTACTTTTTCTCACGGAAGGCGATTCCAGCTCTCTACCGGCATGTGGAAGGCAATGTCCATGCCTCGCTGGACAGGGCGGTCAGTGGTAAGGTGCATCTTACCGCTGACTCATGGTCCAGCAGGCATGGACAGGGACGTTACTTGTCTTTTACGGCCCATTGGGTGACTCTGCTGGCAGCTGGGAAAGACGCAGGGCAAGGTACAGTAGTTTTGGAGGTTGTTCCGCCACCACGCCTCCAAAACACTACTACTGCTTGTGACACACCTCTCTCCTCCACCCCCTCCTCTTCTTCTTCCTCTGTGGCCTGTTCCTGTGGTGATGTTGGCTCAGAACCAGCCGTGCTCCATAGGCGTACGATGGGCTACGCAGGAATGCAGGCCAAGAGATGCCATGCGGTGCTAGAGCTGGTGTGCTTGGGAGACAAGAGCCACACTGGGGAAGAGGTTCTTTCAGCTCTGCAGGGGCAGGCTCAGAGGTGGTTGACGCCACGCCAGCTGAAGCCTGGAATGGTGGTCAGCGATAATGGCACCAACCTCCTCTCTGCCCTGCGACGTGGAAAACTCACCCATGTGCCCTGTTTTGCGCATGTTCTCAATTTGGTGGTGCAGCGGTTCTTGGGCAGGTACCCTGGTTTACAGGATGTCCTGAGGCAGGCCAGGAAAGTCTGTGTGCATTTCCGGAGGTCATATAATGCCACTGCTCGGCTGACAGACCTCCAGAGGGAATACAACCTGCCCAAGAACCGCCTAATCTGTGACATGCCCACCAGATGGAACTCTACGTTGGCCATGCTGCAGCGGCTGCACACGCAGCAGAGGGCCATCAATGAGTACCTGTGCCAATATGGCAGCAGAACTGGCTCAGGGGAGCTTGGGTTTTTTTCACCACGCCAGTGGGCCTTGATCAGGGATGCATGCACTGTCCTGTCACCATTTGAGGAGGCCACGAGGATGGTGAGCAGTGACAGTGCATGCATCAGTGAGACTGTCCCGCTTATTCACATGTTGGAGCACACCCTACGTGGAATAATGGACAGGGCCCTTGAGGCAGAACAGAGGGAGGAAGAGGAGGACTTCCTTACCTCTCAAGGCCCCCTTTATCCAGACACTGTTCCTGCTTGCCCACCTGGAACACAGGAAGAGGAGGAGGAGGATGAGGAGGATTGTATCAGCAGCATGGAGGTGAAGCCTAGCACTCAGCATCAACAGCAGCAGTCTTCAAGGGATCATTTACAGTTCCAAGGAACACGTGGACTTTTACGTGGCTGGGATGAGGTGGCTGAGGATCCTGTCGTCCTCAGTGACCCAGAGGACTGTGCCCCGAATGCCTCTGCAAACCTACGCTGCATGGCCTCCCTGATCCTGCAAAGCCTGCGTAAGGATCCTCGTGTACGTGCTATCAAGGAGAGGGATCATTACTGGCTGGCAACTCTCCTTGATCCACGTTACAAGAGTAAGGTAACGGATCTTATGTTGCCATCGCAGAGGGAGCAGAAGATGAAACTACTGGGGGAGGCCTTGCAGAAGGGTCTGTGCAATGCGTTCCCAGAACCGGGGGGATTACCAAAACCTGGCCCTGGACAACGTCTTGCTGAGGCTTCGGTGAGTCAGAGAAGGAGCGGTGGAGAAGGTGGCCGTCTGACCGATGCGTTCAGACAATTTTTTAGTCCGCAGCCCCAAGGTCTGACCGGTTCCAGCAACCATCGCCAGCATCTGGTTTACATGGTCCGGGAATACCTAGCGGCAAGATCCGACTTGGACACCTTCCCCACGAAAACTCCTCTGGCTTACTGGGTCTTGAGGATGGATCACTGGCCAGAGCTTGCACAGTACGCAATTGAGCTACTGGCTTGCCCTGCATCCAGTGTTCTTTCAGAACGCACATTCAGTGCTGCTGGAGGCTTTGTGACCGATCACAGGGTACGCCTCTCCACAGACTCTTTTGATCGACTGACCTTCATCAAAATGAATCAGGCTTGGATCAACACCGGCTACCAAGCACCTGATGCTGATGTTACTGAATAAGAATTTTGTGTTGAAATATCAGATCCCTTTGAGACTGCTGATGCTGAGTGACTGTCCTGTTGTGCTGCTGATAGAATATCGCTGCTCCGCGAAAACGTCCGTTTTTAAAATATTTTTTTAGATTGATACATGTTCCCTGGGGCAAGACCCGGGTTCTGAAAGACGTTTACCAACATTAAATTGAATATTGGTCTTTAAAATGATCGTTTTTGAATTCGAACGTTCGAGTCCCATAGACTTCAATGGGGTTCTAAATGTTCGCGCGAACCCGCGGTCTGTTCGAACGTTCTGATGCGAACCGAACCCGGGTATGTTCGGCTCATCCCTACTCCTCAGAAACAGGAAGTGCCGGCTGGAAATTTGAAGTCCAGCAATATAGATACATCTGGATGAGAGGTGCTGACTGCCAAGGGGTGAGTGAGCTCACCATCCATCCCCGTCTGTGATTGAAATCTCCCACTTCTCTCTCCTGCCTCTGAGTGAGTACTCTAAAGTAAATCAGGGCTCTCAGAGCACCCCTTACATCAAAGTTCCCCTTTACACCAGAGGCCACCCTGTTCCCCCTTACATCAGAGTCCTCTCCGTACATCAGACTTCTCAGTCTTCCCCCTTACATCAGAGTCCTCTCCGTACATCAGACTTCTCAGTCTTCCCCCTTACATCAGAGTCCTCTCCGTACATCAGACTTCTCAGTCTTCCCCCTTACATCAGAGTCCTCTCCGTACATCAGAGTGCTCCGTGTTCCCTCTTATATCAGAGTCCTCTCCGTACATCAGAGTGCTCCGTGTTCCCTCTTATATCAGAGTCCTCTCCGTACATCAGAGTGCTCAGTGTTCCCCCTTACATCAGAGTCTTCTCCATACATCAGAGTGCTCAGTGTTCCCCCTTACATCAGAGTCCTCTCTAAACATCGGAGTGTTCAGTGTTCCCCCTTACATCAGAGTCCTCTCCGTACATCAGAGCGCTCAGTGTTCCCCCTTACATCAGAGTCTTCTCCATACATCAGATTTCTCAGTGTTCTCCCTTACATCAGTGTCCTCTCCATACATCAGAGTGCTCAGTGTTCCCTCTTACATCAGAGTCCTCTCCGTACATCAGAGTGCTCAGTGTTCCCCCTTACATCAGAGTCTTCTCCGTACATTAGGGTGATCAGTGTTCCTTCCTTACATTAGAGTCTTCTCTGTACATCAGAGTGCTCAGTGTTCCCCCCTTACATCAGAGTCGTCTACGTACATCAGAGTGCTCAGTGTTCCCCTCTTACATCAGAGTCTTCTCCGTACATCAGAGTGTTCCCCTCTTACATCAGGGTTCCCAGGGCATTTGTAACGTACCTAGTGGTTTGAGCCCGAATTGCAGAGGGAGGCCTCCCTTACGGCTCCTACTCATGACCTCTGGTAAAGTAACAGGAGGCACAGGAGTGAGGAGTGGTACGAGTGCCTGGCATGATCAACAGTGGAGGAAGTCAGTCTTGAAGTTCAGGAATCCCTTGCAGGAAACAGGAACAGGAGGGCAGGCCGGAATAGAAGTATTGGACTAAGGCCCCCTGTAGGCCCCCTGTACACACCACCGGATCTCCACTGGAAACGATCCGCCGGATTGTTTCCAGCGGAGATTCCTCCTCCGGATTTGGATCCGATGGCGTGTACTCACCATCGGATCAAAATCCGCGCGGAATTCATGCACGGTGACGTGTCGCGCCGTCGCCGCGATGATGATGCGGCGACGTGCGCGACGCTGGAAGGTAAGTACTTCCACGCATGCGTCGAATCATTACGACGCATGCGAGGGAGGGGAGCGGACGGATTGATCCGGTGAGTCTGTACAGACCACCAGATCAATCCGCTGGACTGGATCCCAGCGGATAGATTTTGTAGCATGCTACAAAAATTGTATCCGCTGGGAATCCGTCGGCTGGATAAATATCCCCCGATATTTGTCCGCTCGGGCCTACACACGAGAGGATCTATCCGCTGGAACTGATCCGCGTATAAATACCAGCGGATAGATCCTCTCGTGTGTACGGGGCCTAAGAGTAGTCAGGCAGGCCGGGCCGGATATGAAGCGGGCAGCAGAAGAACCAGAGGAACAGGCAGAAGAGTAGTCAGGCAGGCCGGGTCGGATATCAAGCGGGCAGCAGAAGAACCAGAGGAACAGGCAGAAGAGTAGTCAGGCAGGCCGGGTTGGATATCAAGCGGGCAGCAGAAGAACCGGAGGAACAGGCAGAAGAGTAGTCAGGCCGGGCCGGATATCAAGCGGGCAGCAGAAGAACCAGAGGAACAGGCAGAAGAGTAGTCAGGCAGGCCGGAGGTCAGCTGCAGGTGGATGGCCCCTACTATCCCGATCTTCTGCGGGTTACTGAAGTCTTGGCTTTTCACGCAAGCGTTTCCTGCGTAGCCTCTCTCTTCCCTCTTTCTGCCGCTCTCTGCTGTTTTTGGTTCCTGGCTCCTCCTTTCCCAGGAACTCTGCTATGCGCGTCGGGACCCTTCGGGGTAAGACCGCGCTATATTAAGATACCTCTCAACTCAACTCAGATAGCCGGGTATTCACAGGCTTAGGTCTCAGTTCAGGTCAAGGCACACAGAACGCTGTAGAGCAGACAGCAAAGTTTGCATGTGACAGGCAGGTATAAATAGCACGCCTGGTGCCAACAGGAGCACGCGCACGTTCCTGTGTGCACGCGCATGTGCAGTGGTGCCCACGATCGTGCGCCAGTGAGCCTGGAATGCCTGTTACTGGCAAAATCTTCCTGACAGCATCCCTTATGTTAGAGTCCACTGAGTTCTCCCTTACATCAGAATCTGCAGAGTTCCCCCTTACAGTGTAAAGGGAACTCTGTGAGTTCAGATGTAAAAGGGAAACTGTGGACTCTGATGTAAAGGGATACTCTGTGGACTCTGATGTAAAATGGAAACTGCGGACTCTGATGTAAAGGGAGAGTCTGTGGACTCTGATGTAAAGGGGGACTCTGTGGACTTTGATGTAAAGGGGGACTCTGTGGACTCTGATGTAAAGGGGGACTCTGTGGACTCTGATGTAAAGGGGGACTCTGTGGACTCTGATGTAAAGGGGGATGCTGTGGACACTGATTAAAAAGGGTAACTCTGTGGACTCTGATGTAAAGGGGGACTCTGGTGAAAAGGGGAACTCTGTGGACTGTGCGTGGCTAAAATGTTTGGTTTTGACTTGAAGAAAAGGTGATGACCCTGGACCCATCACCCAGAAGACACGCCCCCCGGACCCATCACCCAGAAGACACGCCCCCAGACCCATCACCCAGGAGACACGCCCCCCGGACCCATCACCCAGAAGACACGCCCCCCGGACCCATCACCCAGAAGACACGCCCCCCGGACCCATCACCCAGAAGACACGCCCCCCGGACCCATCACCCAGAAGACACGCCCCCGGACCCATCACCCAGAAGACACGCCCCCCGGACCCATCACCCAGGAGACACGCCCCCCGGACCCATCACCCAGGAGACACGCCCCCCGGACCCATCACCCAGAAGACACCCCCCCCGGACCCATCACCCAGGAGACACAGCGTTGCCGGGAATTTAGAGGCTGATATCGCCCCTCACTATGCATTCCTCACAGCACACAGTCACAGAAATGCCATTTCCATTGGCAGGCACAGCTAGGAGAATAGAGGACAGAATGAGAAGCAATGGAAGCCGGGCATGACGTTCCTGTGTCAGGGGATCTCCCTCACCTTCATGAGACACGCCTCTTCTTTCTCTCCTCTCAGCCGCTCTCTCTTCCTGACCTGAGCATGGGCGGGTGTCAGGCAAGAGATCTGCTCTGAGCATGGGCGGGTGTCAGGCAAGAGATCTGCTCTGAGCATTCATGCAGAAGGAGGGGCAACAGCTAAATGCCCCACCTCCTAACAAGCCCCGCTACATGCATCCAGCGAGCTTACATTCAGCATTAGGTCCGTCCCAGCAGTGCAGGTTCTGTGTCCTCTCCCTGCCACCCTCCGTCTCTGGCTCCTCCTCCTCTAACAGTCAAATGTGCCGGGCTGAGAAAGGGGGCGGGTTACAGTGCCACTCTCATTGGCTGAGAAGGCAGTGGAAAGGTGGAGATACCACATGGTCGGCACAGACAGTGTGTTCGTAAAACACCATCAGGGACAGGAATGAATTGTAAGTCCACCCCCTGGGCACAAGTGGCACACAACACACTTCTCACCCGCTTCAGCTCAGGAGATTCACCTTCATCAGAGACGGCTGTTTAGTAATGCAAATTAGGCAGCCGTGAGGCCCCTGTGAGTGCGAGGCCTAAGGCTACCGCCTAATCTAATATACATCTGGACTATATTTGGACAGTTGTTCCTGTGTATCACCAATAACGCTACAAAACTTGTTGTGGAAATATATTATTATATGACAGCGATGTGTAAACCAAATACTCTACATTTTTACTTTGTTTTCCTCAATTTCCCAAAAATGTGATCGTCATGTCTCTATTTATTACAGTGAGGGGTCTTCTTTGTAAAAGTTGGCATTTTGTAGATGTTGCTCCTGTCCTGACACTCCAGGACCTCAATAAACATGATGGCCCAGATTCAGATACAATTGTGTATCTTTAGGCGGGCGTACCTCATCTCCTATACGCTACGCCGCCGTAACTTTGAGAGGCGAGTATGGTATTCAGAAAGATTATGCGCCCGAAGTTACGGCGGCGTAGCGTATAAGGGCCGGCATAAGCCCGCCTAATTCAAATATGGAAGATGTGGGCGTGTTTAATGTTAATTAAGTGTGACCCCACGTAAATCACGTTTCTAACGAACGGCGCATGCGCCGTCCGTGAACGTATCCCAGTGCGCATGCTCCAAATTACTCCTCAAATAGTCAATGCTTTAGACGTGAACGTAACTTATGCAAAGCCCTATTCGCGAACGACTTACACAAACGACGTAAACGACACAAAATTCAACGCTGGCCCGACGTCCATACTTAACATTGGCTACGCCTCATAGAGCAGGGGTAACTTTACGCCAGAAAAATCCTTAGGTAAACTACGTTAAAAAATGCGCCAGGCGGACGTACGTTTCTGAATCGGCGTATCTACCTAATTTGCATATTTGATGCGGAAGTCATGGGAAGCGCCCCTGGTGGTCAGCGTAAATATTGCACCCTAAGATACGACGGCGTAGGAGACTTACACCGCTCGTATCTAGGCAACATTGAGGCATATCTGATTCTATGACAACGGGGTATCTGGAGATACGCCAACGTAACTCCTTTCTGAATCCGGGCCCCTAAGTAATCAGGATAGTGGATGCAAAATATACGCACTTTGAAGATGACAAAGGTGCTCCTTGGATTTTGGGCCTCTCTATGCATCTAAGCGGGAAAAACATTTCACACATGTGGTATCCCCGTACTCAGGGGGAGTAGAAGAATGTATTTTGGGGTGTAAGTGTAAGGATTCCTGTGCCGTGTGTGGGAAATAATTTGGTAAAGTGACAACCTTGTTTAATAAAATTACATTTTATTTACTTTCTTAATTTCCCCAAAATTGTGGCAAAAGATTACAACTCCAAATAAACTCATCATACTTCTTACTGAAGAGCTTGGACTGTCTACTTTCCATTTCGGTGATATTTGTAAAGTCCTGGAATTTTAGAACCTCAATAAAATGAGATGGGCAATCAGAACATCGGGGATGTTACATTTCATATATACTCACCATAGTCTATCTCTCACACAGAATACATAATATACACTGATTCGTTTTTTTGAGTAAATAAATGCAGCAGAATATATTTCGGCCTAAATTTATGAAGAAAGATTTTATAGCAGAAACTAAAAAGCCTCGTACACACGACCGTTTTTTCTGACGGGAAAACTCAGCTGAGAGCTTTTGGCCGGTAAATCCCGGCCGTGTGTATGCTCCATCGGAGTTTTTCTGACGGGAAAACTGCCGGAAAAAAAAACGAGAACAGGATCTCTTTTTTCCCCGTCAGGAAAAAATACTAGGGCCCAGATTCACGTAGATAGGCGTAAATATAAGCGGGCGTAGCGTAGCGTATCGTAGTTACGATATGCTGCCGCAACTTAGAGAGGCAAGTGCTGTATTCACAAAGCACTTGCGTCTAAAGTTACGGTGGCGTATCGGAAATGTGCCAGGGTAAGCGCGCCTAAATCAAATGAGGAACATGGGGGCGTGTTTTATGTAAACTAAGCTTGACCCCATGTAAATTACGCTTTTTTCGAACGGCGCATGCGCGTGCATGCTCAGTATCACGTTGAATTTTCAAATAAAATTACGCCCGCTCAATGCCTAGACGACGTGAACGTAACTTACGCAAAGCCCTATGCGCGAATGTTTTATGCAAACAACGTAAATGACGGAAAATTCGACACTCTCCCGACGTCCATACTTAACATTGCGTACGCCTCACTATAGCAGGGGTAACTTTACGCCGGTCCGACACCTTACGCAAAACGACGCATATAGATACGCCGGGCGCACGTACGTTCGTGAATCGGCGTATCTACCTAATTTGCATATTCTATGCGTAAATCTACGGAAGCTCCACCTAGCGGCCAGCGTAAATATGCAACTATGATACGATGGCGTAATAGACTTACGTCAGTCGTATCTAAGCAAAAATCCGGCGTATCTTGCTTTCTGGATACAGAAAAAAGATACACTGGCGCATCCTAGAAGTTACGTAACTTCTTTGTGGATCTGGCCCTCTATGTTGCTGATAGAAAGCTCTACTATTGTAAATTGAGTGACGATGATTTTCCAATCCTGTGCTCATTTACATTCTCTCCTATCGTGATTGTACACTGCACAACGTCTATTACTGTGCAACTTTCTTACTGTGTAAAGTTTAAAAACTTGTTTCACTAAAAATGATCTGATTAGAAATAATACATGGGGTGCACAAATTATGTAAATGCTGCTTTGTAATTAATTACTGAAAAAACAAATATTTTTTAATGTATTCCCAAGAAAAACCCAGGAAAAAAACATATATATCTAAATTTCCTAATAAAAGGACCAGCTGCCGACCTCCTGAAGTACATATACTGGGGGTGGGAAACACCTATAGGCTAAGTATCGCCTGTATCCTGCATCGCTTAGCACATTCACACTGGCGTGTTCCCTGGGGCATGCAGCTCGCCGATACAGCTTATTTCAGCTGCCAGTAACCATCGGCTTTGATAGGCCCGGGGGTCATGTGGGATCCGTCGCTATGTGATCACATGATCACAATGTCAACAAAGCTGTTATGAAGCAATTCTATTCCTAACAGCTGTGATTTCTGCAGTGATGCTGTGATTGGCCCACAGCTTTTGCATGGTACCTGGGAAAACTCACTGCACCCTGTACCACGTGATAACTGTGGGCCAATCTCAGCACACAATAGACACGTGCACACTGAAATATTCTGTTTCAGAATTTAGTTTTTGTCCAAAAAATACAATTATTTAGTTACTTCCGAAATACTTTTTTATTCATTTTGTTTTGTTAAAAAATGCATTCATCCAAAAATCCGGATGAATTAAGGTCGAATCTGTCATTAAAGGCTTATGGTGTCTGTGGGGTGTTCTAAGAAGATTTGATGAAGCATCTATACTGTACGACGCCGCAATCGTACATTTCCGGTCGAATGTTCTGCCCACAAGCTATAGTAGAATTCTAATGTTATATGACACTAGTAATAATTATATTTATTAATTATTATTACTAGTCAACCATCATTAGAATTCTTCCATAGCCTATGGGCGGAGCATTTGACCATAAAATTTGACCATAAATGTCCGCTGGAGGCAATCGTATGTTTTTAGCTGCTTCGTCGAATCTTCATGTCTCTATAATGTCAAATATTTTCTCTCTATGTTGAATCTTTTCTCTCTATATCCACTGTTTTCTCTCCGAGTCGAATCTTTCCTCCCTATGTAGAATAATCTTGGACTATGAATAGAGTTAAGGTTAGACACATTCAACCGCAGGTTCGATAGACACAGATCGCTATTGTCACCGTCATGTCGAATCGTCTATCTATATCCAACTGTTGTCGCAACAAAACAAAAATAAAGCATTTTTTATGTTGGATCTTTTGGATTTCGGATTCTGCGCATTCGTTATCATTTGTTTAAACGAACGTGAAAATCTCAGAAATGTGGACGAAATTGCATTCATACAAAAATAAATGCACATGTCTAGCACACAATAGTTATGCATGTAACCCATTCATGACAGCGCAAGACATTTCTGTTACAGTGGCCATCACGGCAGCAGCAAACTAAAGTGTCAAAAAAGAAAAGAAAATCCCTGATCAAATCCCCATCCCCCTCCCTCAGAGTAGTACAGTGTCACTAAACTACTCTGATGAAAGAATGTGGGAAAAAGGTAAAAAAATATTATTTAAAATATTTTAAAAAAATGTAATTATATTTATTTATTTAATACTGTCACCTGTTAGTACCCCTGATCACTGCCACATCAGTCATATGATGACGCTGTACTGCACCGGTGACAGTATGTAAAAACAAAATTGTGAAAAAAAAAAATTAATTTCTTAATTTTCCAAAAAATTGTGATGAAAAATTACAACTTCAAAAAACTCACCATGCCTCTTACGAAAAATACCTCAGACTGTCTACTTTCTAAAAAGTGGTCATTTGGGGGTATTTGTACTGTCCTGGCTTTTGAGGGGTCCCAAAAAATGAAATAGGCCAACAGTACATCAGAATATATACAGTACTTATTGGAATTTTGTTTTTGTTTTTTGTTTAGAAGAATAAATTTTGACCAAAATATATGAAGAAATGTGGTTCTTTTATTCTTATTTTATTTTTAGATAATCAAAAGTAAAAATTATTGTTGTTTTTTTTCAAAATTTTTTTTTTTTCATTATATATATAAACAGTGGTGACCAAATAACACCAAAAGAAAGCTCTATTTGTATGAAACAAATCATATCAATTTCAGTGGAGTAAAGCGTTGCATGACAGAGAATTGCCAGTTAAAATAACGCAGTGCTGAAAATGCCCTGGACACAAAAGGGGTAAAACCTTCCGGAGCTCAGGTGGGTAAAGCCCAGAAAATCTGTTGATCTATAATACATTTGGGTAGACTACAAATTCTAAAGATATATAGCTGGATTCAGGTAGATCTGCGCATGTTTACGGCGGCATAGCGTATCGTATTTACGCTACGCCGCCGTAAGTTAGAGAGGCAAGTGCTGTATTCACAAAGCAATTGCCTCCTAACTTACGGCGGCGTAGCGTAAATGGGACCGGCGTAAGCGCGCCTAATTTAAATGAGGATGAGGGGGGCGTGTTTTATGTTAATGATTTTTGACCCGACGTGATTGACGTTTTTTACGAACGGCGCATGTGCCGTCCGTGGACATATCCCAGTGTGCATTGCTCCAAAGTACGCCGCAAGGACGTATTGGTTTTGACGTGAACGTAAATTACGTCCAGCCCTATTCACGGACGACTTACGCAAACGACGTACAATTTTCAAATTTCAACGCGGGAACGACGGCCATACTTAACATTGGCTACGCCACCTAGGGGGCAGCTTTATCTTTACATGGCGTACCTCTTACGGAAACGGCGTATCTTTACTACGACGGGCAAGCGTACGTTCGAGAATCGGCGTATCTAGTCATTTACATATTCTAAGCCGAAATCAACGGAAGCGCCACCTAGCGACTAGCATAAAAATTGCACCCTAAGATACGTCGGCACAGGCCGTTGTATCTTAGCTAGGTTTAAGGCCCTGTACACATGACCGGTTTTCTCGGCAGAATCCAGCAAGAAACTCGATGGGAGACGTATTCTGACGAGAAAAACGGTTGTGTGTACACTTTTTGCCGAGAAACCCGTCGGGAAACTCGTCGAGCCAAATAGAGAGCATGTTCTCTATTTCCTCGTTGGGCAATGGGAAAATTTGGCTCGACGAGTTTTCTGACAGCCGAACAAGGAACTCGACAAGCAAAACGATGTGTTTTGCCCGTCGATTTTTTTGGCCGTGTGGGGCCTTAGTGTATCTCAGTTTGAGCATACACTTAAACTTACGACGGGCTTAGATTCTGAGTTACGTCGGCGTATCTACTGATACGCCGGCGTAACTCTTTGTGAATCCGGGCCATAATGTGCAGAACTGAGACATTGAAAAAAAGAAAACGCTCTGTGACTCGGTGGGTTTAGGGGGAGAAAGTCTCGGGGAATAAAATGGTTAATGACAGATTGCACCATTTATGTCATCATTGATTTTGCCCATAGTTATACTTAACATCACACAATGCTTCTAGGGTCAAAAAAATGTTTTCACAAAAAAAAATTCTACCAAAAAATAAAAGATCTTTCCACTCAATAAAGAGAACCCCAATCAGGGAAATTTCAGTCCCCCAGATGAAGTTGTAGGGATATGACCACATACTCTTTGTGAGATCAGAATTCTTGTAGCTGTACTGTATGATTGGTCTTTGGAGGTGACCAATATAAGGACAGGAAAACTAGATAATAAGGAGATCCAATCTTCACCTGATGGAATCCTATAGACTTTCATCAGAACTGAATAAAACACAAGTAGCCAGCTGGGATAAAGTTGCTTTCTCATGGAATGGAGACTTTGGCATGGTTGGTGTCCCTGTCTGCAAAGTTGTCATCCATGAGAGGAGGTGGAACATGGACAGGAGGCCTTGATCATGAGAAGGGAGGAATAAAATGTATAAGATGGGCTTAGTTGGAGCCCTCATGATTGACAGGTATAGAAATTGTCAGCAGAACCTGGAAAGGATTCTCCCACTGAGGCTTCAGAGTCTTGGCAAGATGTCGCTTGACTGCTACCCAGTCTCCCTGTACTGAGGCAGTGTTGGTCATGTATTGGCTCAGGATCAGGCAATTAGGAAAACACTTGAGAATACAGCTCAGTTAGCAAATGCATTACATGTTCAGACAAAGCCACATAAAAAGGGTACAGATGAGAATCATAAGGAATAAGGTTCATTGTTGCCCGCCCAAAAAAATTGTCAAAATGTAGAATAGTCTAGGTTGTGCCCGATAGACATAAATACTAAAGTGTCCATCCATCACATTCCTGTTTGCTCACTTATTTTATTTATTATTTCACAATAGCAATATACTTTGAGTATCTGTGAGATGACATGAGCTGTGAAATTAATAAAACACCCTGAAGTCTTTCATTGCAGCTTAGCTCCTCCCCCTTCTTCCAGAGTTTCTTTACTGCAGCTGAAGCGTGTGAATCCTCTGGTGATAGATTAGCCCGGCATTATTCGTAAAAGCTTTGTCACATTCAGAACATTGATATGGCTTCTCTCCAGTGTGAACCCTCTGGTGTGTGGTAAGGCTTGTCTTCACTATAAAAGCTTTATCACATTCTGAACACTGATACAGCTTCTCTCCAGTGTGAATCCTCTGGTGGATGATAAGATATGACTTACATGCAAAAGCTTTGCCACATTCAGAACATTTATATGGCTTCTCTCTGGTGTGGACCCTTGTGTGTCGGAAAAGGGTGTGCCTCTCTGTAAAAGCTTTATCACATTCAGAACACTGATACAGCTTCTCTCCAGTGTGAATTCTCCGGTGTCTGATGAGACATGACTTCTGTGTAAAAGCTTTGTCACATTCAGAACACTCATATGGCTTCTCTTCAATGTGAATTTTCTGATGTCTGTTAAGCCCTTTCTTGTCTGTGTAAGCTTTGTCACATTCAGAACACTCATAGGGCCTCTCTCCAGTGTGAATCATCTGGTGACTGATAAGTTCTCTCTTCTCTGCGAAAGCTTTTTTACATTCAGAACACTCATACCGCTTCTTTCCAGTGTGATTCATCTGGTGAAAGATAAGGTTTGACTTTGTTTTATAAGCTTTGTTACATTCAGAACACTGATACGGCTTCTCTCCAGTGTGAACCCTCTGGTGTGTGATCAGCTCTCTCTTTGTTGTAAAAGCTTTGTCACATTCAGAACACTCATATGGCTTCTCTCCAGTGTGAATCTTCTGGTGTCTGATAAGATATGACTTAGATGTAAAAGCTTTGTCACATTCTGAACATTGATATGGCTTCTCTCCAGTGTGAGTCATCTTGTGTACAATAAAATGATCTTTCTGTATAAAAGCTTTGTCACATTCTGAACACTGATATGGCCTCTTTTCAGTGTGAATCATCTTGTGTGTGTTAAGGCCACCCTTCTGTGTAAATGTTTTGCCACATTCAGAACACCGAAAAGGTTTCTCTCCAGTGTGAACCCTCTCGTGTATGATAAGCTCTCCTTTGGTTGAAAAAGTTTTGTCACATTCAGAACACTGATATGGCTTCTTTCCAGTGTGAACCTTCTGGTGTGTGATATGTTTTGCCTCCATTGTAAAACCTTTATCCCATTCCAAACAAGAAATATCTTCTGAAATGACTCCTCTTATGTATACATGGGTTGGACTTTACTGTAAAGCCATTGTCACTTCCAGAACACTGAAATGACTTCTCTCCTGTTGTCCTCTGAGGATGGATCAATGTTGAAGAGGATCCAAAACACTTAAAACATTTAGACCATGGATATGTCTTGAATCCTGTGTGAATCCTCCAGTGAATTGCAAAAAATACTTTCCGTCACTTAAGACACTCATATGGCTCGTTTCTCATCTGACTTATGTTTTTTTATGACAAGTCTGACCAAAAACTTGAATGGATTGCATCTGCTGTATATAGAAAAAAATAAAAAAAGTCAGAATTATATATAAAGGGTTAAAGTTGTGTTCTATGTTTTACATGTATTATTAAATATATCTTATAGAAGGAATATGTACAATATTATACATGTTTAAATATTTGTATTCTATTTTATTGGGGACAATCTATTATTCCCATTGGCTGGTAAAATTGACAGTTTATTACAATTTCCTGCAGGAGAATCTCATTTCTTTGTTCTAATTTACTGCATTGTGCTGCATAGTGATGGGGGGGGGGGGGTGATTGGAATTGACTTGTAGACATGTTTCCCAAATCTATCTAAAAATCCAAACATTGCCGATGTAAATACAAAAACCATTGAAGTCAATAGGAAGAAAATTCTGAAAATTAAAAAAAAAGTTACACTCACCAGTAACGTCTTTTCCAGAAGTCTTCAAAGACAACATCCCTGAGAGAGAGAGAAGACTCTCCAGCTAGCCCTTCAGTTCATTCAGATTACCTTTGGCCCAGTGCTGGGACAAGGTAATCCAGTGCCTGGGGGTAAAATGGAAAACTGCACACCCCACTTATCATCCCCACCAATCCCCTAACCCTGTTGTGTAAAGAAGGGGGCGGAGTTAATATATCTGCATGTGACAAAATGTTTGTAATGTTTGTGGCATGCAACTGCATAGTGCCAATATTTTTTTACATCAGCCGACTGCAGACTTTAGCCCGCTGTCAGCTGAATACAGGTTACAGGAGTGCAGAAATAAGTGCACTCTGGTTACCTACAGGGGTTCTTTCACATGGGTATTCCTTGCAGGTCCTCCTCTCAATTTTTCAGGATGACCTGATCGGAAAGGTCCATGCAGCCCTATCAGAAGGACCTGATTGGAAGGTCCATGCAGCCCTATCAGGAGGACCTGATTGGAAGGTCCATTCAGCCCTATCAGGAGGACCTGATTGGAAGGTCCATGCAGCCCTATCAGGAGGACCAGATCGGAAGGTCCATGCAGCCCTATGGACAGGCTGATGTAAATGGATTATTTACACCTGCCTAGCTCTGAATCCTTCCAGGTCTAGGGGGAAAAAAAAATGTAGGACAGTAAGTCAGACAGTAAATAGACACTGGAGTCTGATTTCATCCAGCCGCCCATAGAGCTGTCACAGGTCCTTCTGTGTCTCCTGCCACAAACAGAAACGGGGACAAATGGAAAAAAACTGACATCCATCCTGTTGAGCTCTGATTCAGGAAGGGATCTGCTCATGGATCCTCTGCTGATTGAAGTGGGCTCCGTTTCATTTCAGAGGATCCTTAGGGCTTGTTCACACATGTGTCTGGGGGAAGTAAAACCAGGTGTTTGAGCCATGATTTTACTGTCCCCTGCAGTACGTGTACCTATAACAAGGTTTACCTGTAGGTACTGTAAATATTTCCTAAACATGCACCATTGATGATGTCATCGGCACATGGGCTGTGAAGAAATGGCCCTCCGAGGTGTTTCTTCACTAGCAAATGCAGTGACTGATGGCTCCCACGCGCATGACTTCACGTGACTCTGGCCAGTCACAGAGCCAGAGTCTGCGGCCCTGGAAGGAAGAGGAGCGAAGATGGATGCAGCCACCAGTTGGGACAGCACAGGCTTCATTTGCGTAAGTGCCACATAATGGGCTAGTATACAATGCACACTAGCCCATTATGCTTTTACTTTGCAGGGGAAAAAAGAGAAAGTAAATGCCATCAGGGTTTACTTCCTCTTTATTCAGCAGTTTGCTGCCACCGAACATGGTAATGAGGTTCAATGTTGATGGGGACAAGGGCCTCATCCCTACAACAGTGGCCGGTGGTTGTGGGGGTTTGAGGGTGGGGAGCCCCCAGATCCCGCCCTCCCATGTGAAGGAGTATCGATTACCAATTCACCAAAAAAGTAACAAAAACAAGAGACAAGTTTTTGACAAATCCTGATATAGTGTCCCTTGATATAAATCCATCGTCAATCACGCCGCCTGTCAACCCGCTAAAAAATAAAAATGCTCCGCCTTCTGAGATGGTTTCCTGCCAAATGTCTCTATACAAGAAATGACAAAGCGCAAAGGAGGCATTCGGCGGGCAGCCGTCCCAAAGTTTGTTTTCTCTTTTGGGTCTGGCGGGCGACGCGATTGCTGATGGATTCACATCGAGGGACACTATTTTTTTATTTTATAATAAAGAATTTGTCAAAAAAACGTTCTTGTTTTTATTACTTTTTGTACACTTTTTGATGCACATTCACAAGGGGGGGGGGATCTGTGGGCCCCCTTGTTAAAGGGGTTTTCCAGATTCTGATAAGCCCACTGCCTCACAACCACTGGTCACGGTCATGGGGATGAGGCCCCCTGTCCCATCAACATGGGGACAAGGTGCTTTCAGGGTGGGGGCAGGGTGCCGGCAATTGCAACCGCAATTGGAATTTTACCTTTTTTTCCTTTCTTTAGAAATGTAATTTTTGCCGGTTTTATGTATTCTACAGATGCACCATTTTACAGGCACATTGAAGGGACCCCCCAGGCACCATATTTTAAAAAAACATCATTTAAGCATAATTAAAAATCTCTGATTCTGAAAAAAAATGTTTAAAATATTTTGCATTGATACATGTCCTCCAGGGTAGTACCCGGACCCCCATACCCCTATTGTTGCCAATTATAAGCCTTCAAAATGGGCATTTGGGATTTTTTCCTGTTCAGCTCCCATAGACTTCAATGGGGTTTGCGGTTTAGGTTAGAACATTTCCGCTGTTCCGGAGTTTTGCTGGGAACCGTACAGTCCATCCCTACCCATATTTAAGAGACAGTAAACAGCTTATAAACATTCTGGAGAAATTCCCGGGGTAAAAGGAAAATGTAATCTTAATAGCCAGATTCAGAAAGACTGGCTTAACTTTGAGGCGGCGTAGTGTATCGCATATATGCTACGCCGCCGTAAGTCAGAGAGGCAAGTGCTGTAGTCACAAAGCACTTGCCTTCTAAGTTACAGCGGCGTAGCGTAAATGGGCCGGCTTAAGGGCGCCTAATTCAAATGAGGAACAGGGGGGTGTGTTTTATGTTAATTACTCGTGACCCAACGTGATTGATATTTTTAACGAACGGCGCATGCGCTGTCCGTGGACATATCCCAGTGTGCATTGCTCCAAAGTACGCCGCAAGGACTTACGCAAACAACGTAAACATTTCAAAATTTGACGCGGGAACGACGTCCATACTTAACATTGGCTAGTCCAGCTTTTTTATTATTATTATTTATTCTCAATATAAATTAATAAAAAAATGAAAAATGTTTTAAAAAAATAAAAATAAAAAATAAAAATAAAAATAAAAACAACAAAAAAAGATGTTCTCCACTTGAATATACCATAGATATACACTGCATTTTTTACTTACTTCTTTAGAATGCATCACTTTGCATCATTACACACTCACATATCACTGGGTTTCCTAGTTAACAAGAGGATCTATAGTACACCTCCTTTATTATTTTTTGAATCATCATCGGGATGAAGGTCTGCTTAATGGACTCACCATTGCAACCATAGATACTTAAGTTTATACACTTATACAGCTTAACCCCCAAGATATTCACACACTTTTTGGCATATACGGCCAATGTGGCAATCTAGAAATAGCATTTCACCATACATATATTCGTGCTTATATTTATTTCATTGTTTTATTCTTCTATATTCACGATCTATTTAACCCGTTGCCACATCCATACTGGCATATATTGTCTTGTTAAGAGGTTTGACAGTATTTATTCTCACTATGTTTATTTTACTCATATATGCTTAGACAAAATAATGTTTATGTGGATCACATCTGTTTTTTGGCACCTTGGATTTTTGTTCAACAACATTTCACATTTTTTTTTTTTTCTGTGTTTTTTTTTTTCTTTTTATGTTCCCTTGGATATGTATAGGCAGTTTGTGATCTGATATTGACGTCTGGTGTGCCCAATGATTGCGGACAACCCTCAGCCAATTATTCAATCAGGTCACACCCTAGCCTTTGATCTCTATATATACTGAACAGTTTAAATGCATGTTAGCCATGAATAAGCACTGAAGCCAGTGCGAAACGTCGGTATTCTCCTGTTCCTATTGCTGTGATCTTCTGTGTTCTTGCTGTTGATTTGAATAAAGACAACCCGTTTGGTTTGGAGTGCGGCTGTCCATCCCTCATCTTTATACCAATATTTGCCTTAGTGCATTGCCTGCACCCTTGGAGTCCTATATTTGTGAAACGACCCTACAATAGACCTACCTTGAGCGGTGATCTTCTCTCTCATTAGTCCAGCTTTTTGTTGGACTAACTTTATGCCTGAAAACGCCTTACGTAAACGGCGTATCTTTACTGCGACGGGCAAGCGTACGTTCGTGAATAGGCGTATCTCGCTGATTTACGCATTCTAGGCGTAAATCAGCATTCACGCCCCTAGCGGCCGGCCTAAGTAGAAAGCTAAGATACGACGGCGCAGGCCGTCGTATCTTATCGACATTTAAGTGTATCTCATTTTAAGAATACACTTAAAGATATGACGGCTTAGATTCAAAGTTACGACGGAGTAGCTACTGATACGCCGGCTTAAAGGGGTTTTCCACCTTTTCTTTAAGTTTATTAAAAGTCAGCAGCTACAAAAAGTGTAGCTGCTGGCTTTTAATAAACAGACACTTACCTGCTCCACGGCTCCAGCGACGCCCCGGCCGGGGCTCCGCTCCTCGCCCCCCCTCGCCAGCCGGCGTCTTCATTCTTAGTGTGGGCACCCGGCAGTGACAGCTTTCGGCTTCACGGCCGGGCACCCACTACGCATGCGCGACTGGCAGTGCGCATGCACGAGCGGCGCTCTCCGATTGGACAGGCGCTCGCCTACAGGGAGGGGCTGTGAAAAGACGATTAAGCTAATCGCCTTTCCAGCCCCTCGGCGGAAGGAGGAAGTGGGACAGGAAGTCCCCTTCTCCTGAAGCCCCCACTCCCCCCCCAAAAAAAATTACATGCCAAATGTGGCATGTAAGGGGGCGAGGAGTGGGTTAAGCGGAAGTTCCATTTTTAGGTGTAACTCCCCTTTAACTCTTTCTGAATCTGGCTATTAGCCACTATTGACGTAAACTTCTTATACACAAACATACACCAACAGGATGCGCCAAACATCTGTAAAATGGGCATTGGGCACCAAATCTGATTATTGTCAGAACAAAAACTAATTTATCTTACAATCTCTAGAACTGGCCATGGGCAGTAATTATTTTTGGCACAATAAAACCTATTACAGACAACAGAAAGGAGTTGTCATGGGAGCCAAGTACACTCCTGGCGTGTCCAATATCTTTGTAAGTAAATGGGAGCAAGAGGTGATATACGGTAAGCTGTAACCGGACTTGGCACTATAAAAAAGTTGTCTATTGAGCAAATTTGAGTGTAATTTTTTTGCTTAGTAGCTTTAATGACATTGTAGCAAACTTGCGTGATGATGTTATTCTATATACTTTGAGAATCAATACATACGGAGAACCCCAGGCAGTACTTTGTGCCATTACTTGGAATCCGAATACACATGAACTGACCGCAATGAGGATAGGTGTCTGACAGTGATATTACACTTTAATTGCTTGCTTGAAAGGTGAACAGGCAATTTACATTCCGGGGGTGATGAATCGTTGTCTGCACTGTATATTATTTATTATTTTCACGGGAAGGTGTTTTCATTATTTTAAAATTTGTAGCAATATTATACAAGTGTGTGTAGCACACTATTAATCTATCACTAATTACTATACAAAAGTTATATTGACGACATCTTTGTCCTCTGGAAGGAGGAATGCCATTGGGTACAGGAGGCTAAAAACCTTCCCCGGGGAAATTTTATTTGGACTTGGTGGTATGTAAACAAGACGATAAGTTTGGTACCCGCACATTTTTCAAAGAAACAGACTGCAATGGCCACATCCCTACACATAGCTGCCACCATCCTAAGTGGATAGTAGGGATGAGCTGAACACCCCCCGTTCGGTTCGCACCAGAACCTTCGAACGGACTGAACGTTTGCAGGAAACTTTAGAACCCCATTAAAGTCTATGGGACTCGAACGTTGAAAATCAAAAGTGCTAATTTTAAAGGCTAATATGCAAGTTATTGTCCTAAAACAGGTTTGGAGACCCGGGTTTTGCCCCAGGGGACTTGTATCAATGCAAAAAATGGAGCATGCTTTAAGTGAAAAAAAAAGAAAAATTCCTTTAAATATCGTACCTGCTGGGTGTCTATGGTATGCCTGTGAAGTGGCACGTGTTTTCCGTGTTTAGAACTGTCCCTGCACAAAATGAGATTACTGTAAGAAAAAAGTCATTTAAAACTGCTTGCGGCTTTATTGTAATGTCTGGTCCCTGCAATATGGATGAAAATCACTGAGAAAAATAGCATGGGTTTCCCCCCCCCTCCCCCCAGGTCATTACCAGCCCCTTTGGCCCTATATACTTTGAACAGCAGTATACAGGCGGTGCAAACAAGACAGGGACTGTAGGTTTGTTGTTAAGTAGAATCTGATTGTAATTTTGAACAGGTAAATTTTTTAAAGTGTAGCTTCAGCCATAAAATCTATTTTTAAGCTTTTCTGAAAACATAGAGAAGGGTTTTCACCCCTGTAACATTTGTTTTGCTCACTTTCTGTCCCAATGACAAATGATTTTTTGAAAACATTTTTTTTTTGTGAAACAAGGATTGGTGATAAAGCATCAGTGGACAGGAGACACCTTTTACAGAGGAGAATTTCCCTTCCTAGGGGTAGATTTCCTCTCACTTCCTGTTGTCTCCTTCCGTTTGCAAGTAGGAGTCGTTTGTAAGTTGGATGTTTGAAAGTAGGGGCCTGACGTATATACTCTGCAGAAATTTGGGCCCTAGGTGTTGCCACAACACTGTAAGCCCTCACAGTTAGTCTTGGTGGGCGCTGGAACGCCCTGCTGTGTGAACCATTTTATCAATAATTGTAATTACATGCCATTGTTGAACAGGGGCAGAAAAATTGGGCCTTTAGTGCTGGCGCTGGTGCCACAACACTGTAAGTCCTCACAGTTACTCTTGGTGTGTGCAGGAATGACCCCTGCTGTTAAATATTAGATCAATAATTGTAATTACATGCCCCTGTTGAACAGGGGCAGAAAAATTGGGCCTTTGTTGGTGGTGGTGGTGGAGGTGCTGGTGCCACAACACTGTAAGTCCTCACAGTTACTCTTGGTGGGCACAGGAATAGGCCCTGTTGTGAAATATTAGATCAATAATTGTAATTACATGCCCCTTGTTGAACAGGGGCAGAAAAATTGGGCCTTATGCACTGGTTCCACAACACAGCAACCCCTCACAGATACTGTAGTTGGAGCGCAGGAATGAGCCCGCTGCAAAGTATTGCATCAAAAATTGTAATTACACACCCCTGTTAAACAGGGGCAGTAAAATTGGGCCTTAGCCACTGGTGGCGGTGCCCAGAACCAAAAAATTATCTTACAAGCTATCAGCATGATCATTGAGGAGGAAAAGGATAGTCACTCAGCATAACAGGATAGTCACTCAGCATCAGCATAGGCAGTCTTGAAGGGATCTGACATTTAAAAAAAATATATCCAGTTACATCAGCATCCGGTGCTTGGTAGCTGGTGATCCAAGGCTGATTAATTTTTATGAAGGTCAGTTGATCGACCGAGTCTGTGGACAGGCGCACCCTGTGGTCGCTTAAAAAGTCTCCAGCAGCACTGAATGTGCATTCTGAAAGAATGCTGGATGCAGGACAGGCCAGTAGCTCAATTGCATACTGTGCAAGCTCTGGCCAGTGATCCATCCTCAAGACGCAGTAAGCCAGAGGATTTTCGGTGGGAAAGGTGTCCAAGTCTGATCTTGCCCCTAGGCATTTTCCGCACCATGTAAAACAGACGGTGGCGTCGCAATGGTTGCTGGAACCGGTCATACCTTGGGGCTGCGGACTAAAAAATTGTCTAAACGCATTGGTCAGTCGGCCACCTTCTCCACCGCTCCTTCTGTGACTGAATCAAGCCTTTGCAACATGTTGCAAAGCCTTTGCAGCACCAGGATTTTGTAACCTCCCAGTCTCTGGGAACGCGTTGCACAGACCTTTCTGCAAGGCCTCCTAAAAATGTTTCATCTTCTGCTCCCTCTGCGCCGGCAAGGTAAGGTCCGCAACCTTATTCTTGTAATGTGGATCAAGGAGGATTGCCAGCCAGTAATGATCCCTCTCATTGATAGCACAAATACGAGGATCCTTCCGCAGGCTTTGCAGGATCAGGGAGGCCATACAACATAGGTTTGCTGATGCATTCGATGCAAAGTCCTCTGGGTCACTGAGGACGACATCATCCGCAGCCACCTTGTTCCAGCCACGTACAAGTCTATGGGTTTCTTGGGACTGTAATTGATCCCTTGAAGACTGCTGCTGATGCTGAGTGCTAGGCTCCACCTCCATGCTGACACAATCCTCCTCCTCCCCCTTGTCCTCTTCCTGTGTGATAGGCAGGCAAGCAGGAACTCTGTCTGGATAAAGGGGGCCTTGAGAGGTAAGGAAGTCCTCCTCTTCCTCCCTCTGTTCTGCCTCAAGGGCCCTGTCCATTATTCCACACAGCGTGTGCTCAAACAGGTGGATAAGAGGGAAAGTGTCACTGATGCATGCACTGTCACTGCTCACCATCCTCGTGGCCTGCTCAAATGGTGACAGGACAGTGCATGCATCCCTGATCATGGCCTACTGGCGTGGGGGGAAAAACAAGCTCCCCTGACCTTGTCCTGGTGCCATATTGGCACAGATACTCATTGATGGCCCTCGGCTGCGTGTGCAGCCGCTGCAGCATGGCCAACGTAGATTTACACCTCGTGGGCATGTCACAGATTAGGCAGTTCTTGGGCAGGTTGTATTTATTTTGGAGGTCAGCCGAGCACTGGCATTATATGACTGTCAGAAATGCACACAGAGTTTCCTAGCCTGCTTCAGGACATCCTGTAAGCCCGGGTACCTGCCCAAGTGTCGCTGCACCACTAAATTAAGGACATGAGCAAAACAGGGCACATGGGTCAGTTGTCCCTGTTGCAGGGCAGAGAGGAGGTTGGTGCCATTGTCGCAAACCACCATTCCTGGCTTAAGCTGGCGTGGCGTCAACCACCTCTGAGCCTGCCCCTGCAGAGCTGACAGAACCTCTGCCCCAGTGTGGCTCCTGTCCCCCAAGCACACCAGCTCAAGCACCGCATGGCATCATTTTGCCTGCATACCTGCATAGCCCCTTGAACGCCTATGGAGCACCGCTGGTTCTGAGGACACATCAGCACAGGAAGAGGCCACAGAGGAAGAAGAGGAGGGGGTGGAGGAGAGAGGTGTGTCACAATCACCAGTAGTAGCATGTTGGAGGCGTGGTGGTGGAACAACCTCCAACACTACTGTACCTTGTCCTGCATCCTTCCCAGCTGCCAGCAGAGTCACCCAATGCACTGTGAAAGATAGGCAACGTCCCTGTCCATGCCTGCTGGACCATGAGTCAGTGGTAATATGCACCTTACCACTGACCGCCCTGTCCAGCGAGGCATGGACATTGTCTTCCACATGCTGATAGAGAATCGCCTTCCGTGAGAAAAAGTGTTGTTTGGAAACCTGCCACTGGGGTACCGCACATTCCACAAACTCATGGAAGGGGGCAGAATCTACCAACTGAAAAGGCAGCAGTTGAAGTGCTAGCAATTTAGCCAAGCTAGCATTCAACCACTGGGCATGTGGATGGCTGGGAGAGTACTTCTTTCGGCGCTGCAGCAGCTGGGGCAGGGAAATTTTTCCGCAAGTACTTGGCAGTGACACACCTAATTCTACACCTTCAGGCCTATCAGTGCAGGCTTCAGAGAGGACTGAGGGTATAGTGGGGTTGGAGATCCCAGCTGATGAGGAACAAGGGGAGGTCCGTTTTTTTCTTTCGTGTGGGACTTTGAGGTACGCTTGCCAACAAACTTCATGGCAGGTCGACATATGTCTGGTCAAGCATGTGGTGCCCAAGCGGGTGAAGTTTTGGCCACGCTAGATACGCTTGCGACATATGTTGCAAATAGTAGCGATGCGATCTGATGCACTCATCTCAAAAGAGGCCCACACCAAAGAACTTTTGGAATAACGCAGAGAGACAGCAGCGCCCTGCACATGCGGAGCTCTGCGTTGTGATGCAGTCGATGTGCTGCCCTTAAGCTGCCCCCTGGATGGCATCCTGCCTCGTTGGAGATGTGCCTCCTCCTCCTCCTCACTCCTATGAGGCACCACATGGAGTCAGTGACCTCATCATCCCCTCCCTCCTCATCACTGTAGAAAACCTGGCAGTATGCTGCAGCTGGGGGAACATGACTGCCAGATTGCTGTCCTTCTTGGGCACCCCCTCTCTCTGGGCTCACATTCCTGCATTCCTCTAGCTGTGTACCATCATCAGAGCCTTCAAAACGCTGCACATCCTCCTGCAGCATGTACCCAACACTGTGGTCAAATAGTTTGGGGGGTCAGGAGGACATGGTGGGGCTAGGGAAGGAGTGACTGATGCCATTGAGCAGAGGGAAGAGGCCGCGTTGGCAGCTGCTTTGCCAGACAAAGTACCCTGAGCCTGGGTGAGAGAGGATGAGGAGGATGAGGACGGCTTGGTCATCCACTCTACCAAGTGTTTGGTGTGTTGCAGCTCAACGCCAGCTGCCAAAAAAAAGAACGAGCATGTCCCATGTCCACGTGCTGATGAGGATGCACCGTGTCCATGACCAGCAGCACTGTTGCCTCTAGACGCAGAGTCTGCTTGCCCTCTTTTATCGGCTCATGACTCTCTGCCTCTCCTTGTTGTCCTTCCAGACATAATAATGGTCTGCAGGGAGATGCAGCTGCACAAATACTGACAATACTTGCTGATCCCTGCCTGTGGTATTAATCTGAGAACACCAGCAAATATATTGACGTAGCTTTAGGTGCACACTGTGCAGAGGACACAGTACACAACGTAAAAATACTTGCAGCTAGCACAATCACCTGCCTGCCTGTCAGTATTTTAGGAAGAGCGGATCTAGCTAAACTCAATACAGTGTATAAATATATATACAACACCTGGGATGCATATATATCCTCTACACACTGTAACTGAAACTGACTCGCCTGCCTGCCTGCCTGCCTCTCTATCTGCCTCTCTATCTAACTCAAAAAAAATTACACTCTCTCTCTCTCTGTCTTAACCACCGCAACACACTACACAAGGCCACCACGGAGGCAGCCTTATATAGTGTGGGGCGTGTACTAAACCCCCTGAGCCATAATTGGCCAAAGCCACCTCTGTTTTTTTCACGCTGTGATTGGCCAAAGCATGCGGGTCATAGTGCATGCTTGGCCAATCATCATCCAGCAATGCACCACAATGCCGCAGTGAATTATGGGCCGTGACACGCCACTCGAATTTGGTGCAAACAGCCCATAATGTACGTAATTGTAATTGTACGTATGTACGTATGCCACTCGAATTTGGTGCAAACAGCCCATAATGTACGTAATTGTAATTGTACGTAAATGTACGTAAATGTACGAACGGTCGAACATACGATGTTCGAGTCGAACATGAGTTTGACTCGAACATGAAGCTCATCCTTAGTGGATAGGTGATATCCCTAAGGAGCAGCTAATGTGCATAAGAAGACATTTCGGGGATTATGAGGATTTTAATAGCCAGGAGGATATGCTTATCAAAATATTTAACGAGAAGGGGTACAAACATACACACCTAAATAATAATATAAAACAATTCTTATTAGGGACAATGTACTAGAAGGTATTCTCCCAAAAAAGCCAAGATTTGCAGTATAGATCACAGACCTCCCAACCTTAAGTTGGTCCAGAATGTAGCAGAACCGCCAAAAAAGGGTGTTACCTACTTGGACCAAACTAATTTCTATGCATGTGGTAGAAGAGTTCCTGTAAGATCACCAGAACAGGAAAAAAAAAAAAAAAGACAAATGAATTTATATTGAAGGTTACCAAAAACAGTATAAGACTGAGAAATTGATCACTTGTTAGAGTACCCGTGTCACTTACCTTTTACAGTGCCCTTGCGGGTTACAATAATTGGGCTGAACCATCCGCAAACTGAGCACCAGGGTAGGTGACCATGTGCGTGATATTAGTAAGCGGGGACCAGGAACTTGTTTTGAACCATTTCAGACTATTCCACAATATTGATCCAAGGCAATATATTTTGTTCACAGCCGGTTCACACTGGGGCGACCTGGGATCCGACTTCAAGTCACCCCAAGTTGCCCCAAGTCGTGCGGTCGTGTGGTAGAGAAAATGAATGGAAGTGAATGGGAGCCGTCTTAATGTACACTACAGAAGTCGCTCCGACTTCAGAAAAGGTTCCTGCACTACTTCAATCCAACTTGTAGGCAACTTGTACCCATTGATTTCAATGGAAGTCGCCTCAGAAGTCGGATCACTGTCTTAACTGAAGCAACAATACAGGAAGAGAACATACATTTCTCAGGCAAACCCCTCCCTCCCACAGAGCTGATTGTTGTTTGATTGGCCAGTGGAAAGCCTCCTGTCCTGGAGGCGACTTGAAGTTGCCTTGTACTGTCCTGGAGGCAACTTGAAATTGCCTTGTAAGTTGCCTGATGATTCATACTCAAGCTGTGTCCAAGTTGCCTCCCAAAGTCGTGCTAGAAGTCGTGTGTGAATGGGCCCTTACTCTGCTTGCAACTCGGAAGGATGCAGGACAGGGATCAGTTCTGCAGGTGTTGTGCCCCCATCTCTCCATACAGGTGGTGATGATGCCAGATTTGTCAGCTCTACCCCCTCCTCCTCCTCCTCCTTCACCACCATGCTCTCCTCTGCTGAATTGCCCTATGAACCTCAAGTACCCCCTAAGCGTTCAAAGGGCTATTCAATGAGTCAGGCTAAAAGTTGCAATGCAGTGTTTCAGCTGGTGTGTCTAGGGGACAGGAACCACACCAGAGCAGAGGTTCTTGCAGCTCTGCAGGGACAGGCTCAGAGGTGGGTCACACCACGCCAGCTGGAGCGAGGAATGATGGTGCCCGATAATGACACAAACCTCCTGTCCACCCTTAGACAGGTGTAGCAGGTACTTCTCCAGACTGATCTAATCTATTAGGGGACAGCTGTCTGCTGCAGCATCATGGGCTTTTTCACCCCCCTTTCTCTCTTCACACACAGACACTCAGGACTGCTTGTTTTGAAACTTCCTATTGGAGGTTGTCTGTAAACTCTCTATTGGAAGAGCCTGAGCCAATCATGAGACAGCAGCAAAGGACTGTGGTAGAGATAAAAAGCCAGAGGAACTAGGCCAGAGTCTCTTTTTGCCTGCACCCCATCGGGAGAGCATCTGCACTCTATGGGCCAGATTCTCAAAAACGCGCCTATCTACAGGCGGGCGTAGCGTATCTCAGATAGACTACGCCGCCTTAACTTAGTGAGGCAGGTCCCGTATTCTCAAAGAACTTGCGGCCAAAGTTACGGCGGCGTAGTGTAACTGTGCCGGCGTAAGCCCGCGTAATTCAAAGTAGGCTAGTGTGGGCGTGTTTTATGTTAATGTATCGTGACCCAACGTGATTGACGTTTTTAACGAACGGCGCATGCGCCGTCCGTGAACGTATCCCAGTCCGCATGCTCAAAATTACGCCGCAAATAGTCAATGCTTTTGACGTGAACGTAAATTACGTCCAGCCCCATTCACGGACGACTTACGCTAGCGATGTAAAACACGACGCTGTTCGTACGTTTCCGACGTTCATACCTAACATGACTTACCCCTGCTTTATGAGGGGTAACTTTACGCCGGCGTATGTCTTACGTAAACAACGTATCTTGCTACGCCGGGCGCACGTACGTTTGTGAATCGGCGTATCTAGCTCATTAGCATATTCAACGCGTAAATCTACGGAAGCGCCACCTAGCGGCCAGCGTAAATATGCAACTAAGATACGACGGCGTAAGAGACTTACGCCGCTCGTATCTTAGCCGAATTTATGCGTAACTGATTCTAAGAATCAGCCGCATAGATACGACGGCTCTCATTCGGACTTACGACGGCGTACATGGCGCTACACCGGGGTAAGTCCTTTGAGAATCTGGGCCTATGTGTGTGTGTGGAATCGCGGCCTACCAAGGGACACACAGCCTGCAGCTCCAGCCCAGAGGAACAGATTGTTCATGTATCTCCAGCCCAGAGGAACAGATTGTTCATGTATCTCCAGTCCAGAGGAACAGATTATTCATGCTAAAGAGGGACATCCTGCAACAGCTCAAGTACTGAATGCCACTGCAACACACCTGCATCTAAGATCGATCGCTCAGGGGAGGACCGCTGACTGCGTACAGTATTTAGTGAGGGGGCTTTGCCCAGGAACCTTTAATGCTTTTCTTAGAATATCACATCCAAATATTGTCCACAGAGCTCCTACATTGCCGGTGAAAATAATAAAACACAAAGCTTTGCCTCCAGGACATTACCGCGGTTGCATTTAAAGGGGAAACACCACAGGAATTGATACCATTTCACTGGGTGTGTACTAGAGGTATCGTAGGCCGGCCTAGGGTTCCCCTTTAGCCACAGCATCCCACACACACCAAAAGTTATTGGGGAGTCTATTTAATCTGTACATATTGTTAGAATTTGGATGAGAAGCTATTAAATTGGGCTTTAAGGGCACACAGTACAAATTGGTATAGAAAACTAGAAATTTATTAAGTATGAAATATCATAAAATCGGACAGACGTAAAATCAAATTTTAGGTCAGTGACTGATACTACAAGGGTAGTGACAACAATATACAATCTTATTATACACAAGCTTTATCTGAAAAGCACAGTTACAGGTACAATGTTGAGTTGTGTGTCCCATGTGGTATTCCAGAGGTTCAATGGAGGGCTTGCTCGAGCAAGGGGTCCGGAGGCCCCCAGGGGCCCGGAGGCCCCCAGGGCCCCAGATGGCAACCCCCCATTTTTTTATTTATTTTTAAATATTTTTTTTTTTTTTTATATATTTTTTTTTTTTATTAAAGGGACAATTTTTTAGGGGTCCCCAGGGGCCCGGAGGCCCCCAGGGCCCCAGATGGCAACGCCCCTTTTTTTATTTATTTTTAAATAAAAAAAATATATATTTTTTTAATATATTTTTTAATATATTTTTATTTTATTTTTTAATAAAGGGCCATTTTTTTTAGAGGTCTGGGGGTCTCCAGGGGCCCGTAGTTCCCCAGGAACAACCCCCCTTTTTTTATATATATTTTTTTATATATTTCTTTATTTCTTATATATATATATATATATATATATATATATATATATATATATATATATATGAATGAATGAATGAATGAAAAACGTATAAAGCGCGGCGCATGCGAACTGAATCGCTTCTGGGCGCTAGTTGTTCGTGTCTCATGACATCAAAAGAGCAGAGTTTTGATCCGTCTTCTGAAAGTCAGGTGGTTTTCCTCCAACCGAATGCTGGTTGGTAAAGCGTTCCATAGCCTAGGACCCTGAAAAGCAAACCTTCTTTCTCCTTTGGACTTGTATTTGGTTTTTGGTACCCTGACCAGATTTTGGTCGGTGGATCGCAGAACGCGATTTGAATTGTGAGTGTGATACATTTGCCTATAGGTCTCAGTGTACTGCTCCCTGCTAGCCATATGGGTTAGAGGTAGAAAGGAATTTCATGTGTGATTCATTGCTCTGACCGGTTATTGACGTGCTAATGTCCCCTCACTATTCTAAAGGTTAATTGATCTATTGTGTTGTGTAAAGAAGATCTGTGTTTACCCTTAAAAGATGTGTATTGTATCCTCAGGCTAAATGATTAGAGAAGTAGTATGTTAATTATTCTGATTGCTTCAGTGTAGTAATTAACTCCAGTGATGTCTTTATCTAAAGAAACGTGTCTGCATGGTCGGCTCCGACTTGTCTCCTATAATCTGTATGGGAAACCCCACTGTGTGAGGGGGGCGTTCCTAACAGGCTGTAACCACATATAAGCTGAGTTTTTGTGTCAATAAAGTGTCTTGGTTCCAGCATCCAGTCTTGACTCATGTGTGGGGAATCCTGTGATGTTCTTGTATGGAGAGGAGGGAAGGCTTGACGGGGATATCATACCGATACCGTCACAAATTGGTTGGCAGCAGCGGGATCTTCCCTTCTACTCTCCTTCACACCCGGATTCCAAGCAGACACTGGAAGAACTACTGAAAGTTCGTGGAAGGATTGCTAGCAACAAAACCAAGTGGGTCATCATAGCGGAATCAATGGAGATAGACCAGGAGGACGGGATTGCAGCAACGCCAGCAGTACAAGAGATGGATACACCAGTGATTCAGGAGGAGGAATCGCCAGCCAACAAGCTAATGAGAGAGAAGCTAGCGTGGTTCGGCCCGAACCCAACGCCGGATGTGGTGCTGAAAGTGATGGACCTGTTAGCGGAGGAGGCTAAACAAATAAGAGACGCAGAACTACAGAAGGCTAAAGAAATAAGGGACGCAGAACTACAGAAGGATAAAGAAATAAGGGACGCAGAACTACAGAAGGATAAACAAATAAGGGACGCAGAACTACAGTTAAAACTGGCAGCAGTCCAACAAGCAGCCGCACCTTCTCCAAACAGTGAGTACAGCACAGCAGACGCAAGGAAGATTCCGTTTAGCGCTTTTAAAGCTTTTGATGAAAAGGACTGTGAAATTGATAACTACCTGGCGGATTTTGAGCGACAATGTAACCTGCACCGAATAGCTAGAAGAGAGTGGGTTGCAATATTGTCAGGCAAACTGTCAGGCAAAGCTTCTGATGCTTTCCGGACCGTGCCAGATCAGGATATCCATAGCTACGCCCGGGTTAAAGAAGTGCTCCTGGCTCGTTATGCAGTAACCCCAGAGTCCCACCGACAGAAGTTCAGGGACTCACGCAAAACCACGAAAGACTCTTACGCAGAATGGGCATGCCAGCTGTCCCTGTCGGCCTCTAACTGGGTTAACAGCAGCCAGGCCATCACCGCAGAGGACATTTTGCAACTAATGCTCCTGGAGCAATTTTACAATCACATCCAGACGGACGTCAAAGACATGGTGAGAGATCGCAGGCCCATGACTCTACCAGAGGCCGCGAAGTTGGCGGATGAATATGCGGATACTCGCAAGACAAACCAGGTCACACCAAGGGTACAACCTCCACGACCAACGGCGCCCTCACACCCACCAGCCGCTAGATACCAACCTCCTAACAGACCGGTGACATCTAGCCCTCGCTATCCACGCCAGGAGGACAACGAACAACGCTGCTTCCGGTGCAAACAGTTGGGTCACTTCAAGCAGAATTGCCCCATGAATGACAACACCAGGTCAAATTGGTCTCAACCTGGGTACCGCCCACCAGCAGCAGCCCATTGTGTAGACTCGGCTTGGGATCCCCAGGAGCGGGGTCGGGAAGAACCATTGGGCACCCCTTACGAAGCCCTCATGGTACAATCTGCTATTACGGACAACAGGGAACACCATTGTCAGCTGGTCATGGGCTCCAGCCCTGAGCCGGAGGGGCCCTGGAGGGAGCTGGGCAGAAAGAGGCACCGCCGGCCACCCTTCAAGAAGAAGAGGTCCTGGAAGTCATATAACCAGCGGACCTGGGAGGAGAAGAAGCGACTGGAGGAGAGGGAGTCGCAGCGGGCGTCCCAGATGCGGGCCGAGATGTTCGCCAAGGGCCCACCGGTGGCCCCTTACACCACCACCCAGTTCCTGATGATGAAGGACCACGTGGAGAGCCTGCAGGACATGAGCAAGCAGGAGCTGATCCGTGAGTACATAGAGCTGGAGGAGTGCATAAGCCGCATGGAGGAGGAGAACAACCACCTGAGGTCACAGCAGGCTGACCCCCCCAGGCTCCATGAACTGGAGATGGAGCTGGAGAAGCTCCAAGAGGAGAACCGGCGGCTGCGGAGGGAGCAGGGGGTGGCTGACCTTATGGGGCTCTGAGTCCCCTCCCCCCCCCCCCCGGACTCTGAGCACCAGTGCTACAACAAATATAACTTTTCCTTTTTATGAATCTCCTGTGATTGTCACTTCAGAGCCATAACCTGCCCCCTCCCATAGCGGGACACCTAGACGGCGGCGCACAGACCCATTCGCTGGCTTCACACTGACTTCTGGTGACTCTGCAGATCGCACAAAGACTTGGGGACTGACCGGCGTGTGATCTGACGACCCGGTGACATACCTGAGTCTGAAGCAGTTGCCAAGGGAGGTCAGTCATGCCAAACGGAGTTAACCTCGGACTAAAAGCTCTGAACCCGTCAACCCTACTGGACCAGGGAAGGTCCAACCGGATTTGCCGGAGCAGGGAGCAAAAGGGGGGCCATTGTGATACATTTGCCTATAGGTCTCAGTGTACTGCTCCCTGCTAGCCATATGGGTTAGAGGTAGAAAGGAATTTCATGTGTGATTCATTGCTCTGACCGGTTATTGACGTGCTAATGTCCCCTCACTATTCTAAAGGTTAATTGATCTATTGTGTTGTGTAAAGAAGATCTGTGTTTACCCTTAAAAGATGTGTATTGTATCCTCAGGCTAAATGATTAGAGAAGTAGTATGTTAATTATTCTGATTGCTTCAGTGTAGTAATTAACTCCAGTGATGTCTTTATCTAAAGAAACGTGTCTGCATGGTCGGCTCCGACTTGTCTCCTATAATATGTATGGGAAACCCCACTGTGTGAGGGGGGCGTTCCTAACAGGCTGTAACCACATATAAGCTGAGTTTTTGTGTCAATAAAGTGTCTTGGTTCCAGCATCCAGTCTTGACTCATGTGTGGGGAATCCTGTGATGTTCTTGTATGGAGAGGAGGGAAGGCTTGACGGGGATATCATACCGATACCGTCACAGTGAGGTTCTATCTTGTCGCAAAGATATTGCGGAGCCTTCCCATGGATGCACTTATGTGTCAGGCAGAGTGCTTTAAATGCAATTCTGTCTTTTACTGGCAGCCAGTGAAGGGTTCTCAACGAAGGTGAGATTGATTCCCATTTTTTTTCCCAGTCACCAGTCTGGCGGCCGTATTCTGAACGACTTGCAGACGGGAGATTTGGTACTTTGGGAGTCCGAGGTACAGGGCGTTAGCATAGTCCAGTCTGGAATTCACGATTGTTCCCACCATGACTGCTACGTCTTCTTTGGGGATAAATGGAATAAGTCTGCGTAGTAGGCGCAACAGATGGTGCGCTCCGCTGACTACTGACCCTATTTGTGCGTCCATTGTCATGAAGGTGTCGAAGATGACCCCGAGACTTTTGACTTTGGAGCTAGGGGTGATGCTTTGGCCCAGAATGGGCGGGGGGTGTCCAGGTTGTTGCCAGTTGACTCTTGCGGCTGGCGTGAAACATAAGGAGTTCTGTTTTTGAACTGTTGAGTTTAAGATAACTCTTAGTCATCCAGTTTTCTATCAAAGAGAGACATTTCTCTAAACTGGGATGATGATCCTTTTTGTTGCAGATGCGAAAATACAGTTGCGTATCATCTGCATAAGAGTGATAGAGTAGTTCTTGGCTACTGATAATATCAAAGAGAGGGCGAAGATAGATGTTGAAAAGCACCGGTGACAGGGGGGATCCTTGGGGGACTCCACATGACACCGTGCGCTTTTCCGACGTGAAACAACCCAATTTAACTGTTTGTGATCGGTTTTCAAGAAAGGAAGAAAACCATGGTAAATCACCTTCTGCGACTTCTGCTACCTTGGCTAGTCGCATCAGTAACAGTTTGTGGTCTACCGTGTCAAAGGCTGCGCTTAGGTCCAGCAGAACCAGGAGACAAGATTCTCCTTCGTCTGCGGCCTTGAGGGCATCGTCCCATATTTTGAGTAAGGCCGTTTCTGTCCCGTGTCCGGGACGGAAGCCTGATTGTAATGGATCCAGTAGATTGTGGGTATCTAGATGCTGTTGCAGCTGTTGTACCACTACTTTCTCCATTATCTTGGAGAGAACATTTAGGCCTGTTATGGGACGGCGGTGAGTTGGGTCCTTGGGATCCAGGTTAGGTTTTTTCAAGATGGGCTGGATTGTGCCCTCTTTCAACAGGGATGGCACTGTGCCTTCCTTAAATGACTGGTTTATAAGCTGTGTGATGGGTGGTGCCAGGATGTCGGCACATTCCTTCAGCAGTTTGGTGGGGATGATATCATTGGGCGATGTGCTGTTCCGCAAAGCACCAATGATATTTTTTGTGGTATCGATGGAGATCGGTTCCAGAGTGAACTTTGTTGATTGTAGAGCGTTTCTGTGGGTGTTTTGTGGTTGATTGACGGTGGGGTTGAGGGGGGTATTGTTTTGCATGATGCTTTCCCGGATTCTTTCAATTTTGTTGATGAAGAAATCCGATAGTTCATTGCAGAACTCTTGGGTGTCTGAGTTGGGGACTTCAAGACATCCTGGATTCATGGTCTGGGTGACCATCTTGAAGAGTTCGCGGGGGCGGTTTAGGGCGCTGTTAATCGCCATAGAAAAATGGTGTTTCTTGGCTTTGAAGATTTCTTTATGATATCGTGTTGTTATTGCCTTGTAGATGATGAGGTTATCCTCTGCAGGACTTCTTTTCCAGGCGGCTTCCGCCCTTCTGCGCTCTTGCTTCAGAAGCGACAGCTGGTTGTTGAACCAGCCAGACTTTCTTTTTCGGATGCAGGCTTTGCGTTTCGGTGCTACTAAATCGGCTGACTGTAGCAGGGCTGCGTTTATGGCATCCAGTGTATCTGCGGCTGTTTGATGTGGATGGATTGTTTTGATTCTGTTTCCCAAGGTAGATTTGAAGAGTTCCGAATGGAGCTTCTTCTGAGATCTAGCCCAGTGTATTGTCACTAGGGATGAGCCGAACATACCCGGGTTCGGTTCGCATCAGAACGTTCGAACAGACCGCGGGTTCGCGCGAACATTTAGAACCCCATTGAAGTCTATGGGACTCGAACGTTCGAATTCAAAAACGATCATTTTAAAGACCAATATTCAATTTAATGTTGGTAAACGTCTTTCAGAACCCGGGTCTTGCCCCAGGGAACATGTATCAATCGAAAAAAATATTTTAAAAACGGACGTTTTTGCGGAGCAGCGATTTTAATGATGTTTAAAGTGAAAAAAAAAAAATGAAAAATTCCTTCAAATATCACACCTGCTGTGTGTCTCTAGTAGTGGCACATGTTTAGAAATGTCCCTGCACAACATTAAATTATTATAAGAACAAAGTAATTTAATACTGGTTGCGCACGTGCTGTCTGGGAACAATATCTCGATTATTTTAGGGGTGGTGGGGGGGTGGCATTATCTTTTTGGGAAAGCAAAATTGTAGAAAAAAGGGCACCCCTCAAACATACTGTAATTGTAGCGCAACAAAGAGCCACGTGCAAAGTATTGCATCAAAAATTGTTATTAGGCGCCCTTGTTACAAAGGGGCATAAAAATGTGTCCGTAGGCGCAACATAACACTGCAACCCCTCCCAATATCTGTAATTGGAGCGCAACAAGGAGCCACGTGCAAAGTATTGCATCAAAAATTGTTATTAGGCGCCCTTGTTACACAGGGGCATAAAAATGTGTCCGTAGGCGCAACATAACACTGCAACCCCTCCCAATATCTGTAATTGGAGCGCAACAAGGAGCCACGTGCAAAGTATTGCATCAAAAATTGTTATTAGGCGCCCTTGTTACACAGGGGCATAAAAATGTGTCCGTAGGCGCAACATAACACTGCAACCCCTCCCAATATCTGTAATTGGAGCGCAACAAGGAGCCACGTGCAAAGTATTGCATCAAAAATTGTTATTAGGCGCCCTTGTTACACAGGGGCATAAAAATGTGTCCGTAGGCGCAACATAACACTGCAACCCCTCCCAATATCTGTAATTGGAGCGCAACAAGGAGCCACGTGCAAAGTATTGCATCAAAAATTGTTATTAGGCGCCCTTGTTACACAGGGGCATAAAAATGTGTCCGTAGGCGCAACATAACACTGCAACCCCTCCCAATATCTGTAATTGGAGCGCAACAAGGAGCCACGTGCAAAGTATTGCATCAAAAATTGTTATTAGGCGCCCCTGTTACACAGGGGCACAAAAATTGTGCCTTAGGCCACGTGCAAAGTATTGCATCAAAAATTGTTATTAGACGCCCCTGTTACACAGGGGCACAAAAATTGTGCCTTAGGCCTTAGGCCACATGCAATGTATTGCATCAAAAATTGTTATTAGACACCCCTGTTACACAGGGGCAGAAAAATTAGGCCTTAGGCCTTAGGCCACGTGCAAAGTATTGCATCCAAAATTGATATTAGGCGCAACATAACACTGCAACCCCTCCCAATATCTGTAATTGGAGCGCAACAAGGAGCCACATGCAAAGTATTGCATCAAAAATTGTTATTAGGCGCCCCTGTTACACAGGGGCACAAAAATTGTGCCTTAGGCCACGTGCAAAGTATTGCATCAAAAATTGTTATTAGACGCCCCTGTTACACAGGGGCACAAAAATTGTGCCTTAGGCCTTAGGCCACATGCAAAGTATTGCATCAAAAATTGTTATTAGGCGCCCTTGTTAAACAGGGGCAGAAAAATTAGGCCTTAGGCACTGGTGGCGGAGCACAGAAAAACAAAATTTCTTACTAGCTAACAGCATGAAAAGTGAGGAGGAGAAGGATATTCCATCAGCAGCACAACAGGACAGTCACTCAGCATCAGCAGTCTCAAAGGGATCTGATATTTCAACACAAAATTCTTATTCAGTAACATCAGCATCAGGTGCTTGGTAGCCGGTGTTGATCCAAGCCTGATTCATTTTGATGAAGGTCAGTCGATCAACAGAGTCGGTGGAGAGGCGTACCCTGTGATCGGTCACAAAGCCTCCAGCAGCACTGAATGTACGTTCTGAAAGAACACTGGATGCAGGGCAAGCCAGTAGCTCAATTGCGTACTGTGCAAGCTCTGGCCAGTGATCCATCCTCAAGACCCAGTAAGCCAGAGGATTTTTCGTGGGGAAGGTGTCCAAGTCGGATCTTGCCGCTAGGTATTCCCGGACCATGTAAACCAGACGCTGGCGATGGTTGCTGGAACCGGTCAGACCTTGGGGCTGCGGACAAAAAAATTGTCTGAACGCATCGCTCAGACGGCCACCTTCTCCACCGCTCCTTCTCTGACTCACCGAAGCCTCAGCAAGACGTTGTCCAGGGCCAGGTTTTGGTAATCCCCCCGGTTCTGGGAACGCATTGCACAGACCCTTTTGCAAGGCCTCCCGCAGTAGTTTCATTTTCTGCTCCCTCTGCGATGGCAACATAAGATCCGTTACCTTACTCTTGTAGCGTGGATCAAGGAGAGTTGCCAGCCAGTAATGATCCCTCTCCTTGATAGCACGTACACGAGGATCCTTACGCAGGCTTTGCAGAATCAGGGAGGCCATGCAGCGTAGGTTTGCAGAGGCATTCGGGGCACAGTCCTCTGGGTCACTGAGGACGACAGGATCCTCAGCCACCTCATCCCAGCCACGTAAAAGTCCACGTGTTCCTTGGGACTGTAAATGATCCCTTGAAGACTGCTGCTGTTGATGCTGAGTGCTAGGCTCCACCTCCATGCTGCTGATACAATCCTCCTCCTCCTCCTCCTCCTCTTCCTGTGTTCCAGGTGGGCAAGCAGGAACAGTGTCTGGATAAAGGGGGCCTTGAGAGGTAAGGAAGTCCTCCTCTTCCTCCCTCTGTTCTGCCTCAAGGGCCCTGTCCATTATTCCACGTAGCGTGTGCTCCAACATGTGAATAAGAGGGACAGTCTCACTGATGCATTCACTGTCACTGCTCACCATCCTCGTGGCCTCCTCAAATGGTGACAGGACAGTGCATGCATCCCTGATCAAGGCCCACTGGCATGGTGAAAAAAAACCCAAGCTCCCCTGAGCCAGTTCTGCTGCCATATTGGCACAGGTACTCATTGATGGCTCTCTGCTGCGTGTGCAGCCGCTGCAGCATGGCCAACGTAGAGTTCCATCTGGTGGGCATGTCACAGATTAGGCGGTTCTTGGGCAGGTTGTATTCCCTCTGGAGGTCTGTCAGCCGAGCAGTGGCATTATATGACCTCCGGAAATGCACACAGACTTTCCTGGCCTGCCTCAGGACATCCTGTAAGCCAGGGTACCTGCCCAAGAACCGCTGCACCACCAAATTGAGAACATGCGCAAAACAGAGCACATGGGTGAGTTTTCCACGTCGCAGGGCAGAGAGGAGGTTGGTGCCATTATCGCTGACCACCATTCCAGGCTTCAGCTGGCGTGGCGTCAACCACCTCTGAGCCTGCCCCTGCAGAGCTGAAAGAACCTCTTCCCCAGTGTGGCTCCTGTCTCCCAAGCACACCAGCTCTAGGACCGCATGGCATCTCTTGGCCTGCATTCCTGCGTAGCCCGTCGTACGCCTACGGAGCACGGCTGGTTCTGAGCCAACATCACCACAGGAAGAGGCCACAGAGGAAGAAGAAGAGGAGGGGGTGGAGGAGAGAGGTGTGTCACAAGCAGTTGTAGTGTTTTGGAGGCGTGGTGGTGGAACAACCTCCAAAACTACTGTGCCTTGACCTGCGTCCTTCCCAGCTGCCAGCAGTCACCCAATGGGCCGTAAAAGACAGGTAACGTCCCTGTCCATGCCTGCTGGACCATGAGTCAGCGGTAAGATGCACCTTACCACTGACCGCCCTGTCCAGCGAGGTATGGACATTGCCTTCCACATGCCGGTAGAGAGCCGGAATCGCCTTCCGTGAAAAAAAGTGGCGTTTGGGTACTTGCCACTGAGGTACTGCACATTCCACAAACTCACGGAAGGGGGCAGAATCTACCAACTGAAAAGGTAGCAGTTGAAGTGCTAGCAATTTTGCTAAGCTAGCATTCAACCGCTGGGCATGTGGATGGCTGGGAGCGTACTTCTTTCGGCGCTGCAGCAGCTGGGGCAGGGAAATTTGTCTGGTAATATCAGTAGATTGGCCGGATGTACTACCACTACTACGTTGTGACACACCTATTTCTACACCTTCGGTGCAGGCTGCAGAGAGGACTAGGGGTCTAGTGGGGTTTGAGGTCACAGAAGGGCAAGGGGAGGACCGCTTTGGTCTTTGGTGTGGGTCTTTCTGGTATGCCTGCCAACGAGCTGCATGGCAGGTCGACATATGTCTGGACAAGCATGTGGTGCCCAAGCGGGTGATGTTTTGGCCACGCGAGATACGCTTGAGACATATGTTGCAAACAGCAAAGGTAGCATCTGATGGACAGGTTTCAAAAAAGGCCCACACCAAAGAACTTTTGCTGTACCGTTGAGACACAGCAGCGCCACGTAATGCAGTTGGTGTACTGCCCTTAAGCTGACCCCTGGAGGGCTTCCTGCCTCTTTGAAGATGTGCCTGTGCCTCGTCCTCTTCCTCCTCCTCCTCTCTCCTACCAGGCACCCAGGTAGAGTCAATGACCTCATCATCCCCTCCCTTCTCATCATCACTGGCGACAACCTGGCAGTATGCTCCAGCTGGGGGAACATCACTCCCAGATTGTTGTCCCTCTCGGCCACCCCCTCTCCCTGGGCTCACATCAATGCCTTCCTCTATCAGTGTTCCGTCATCGGAGTCTTCAAAACGCTGTGCATCTTCAGCTAGCATGTACCCAACACTGTGTTGAAACAGTTCGGGGGACTCCTCAGGAGGACACGGTGGGACTAGGGAAGGATTGTGTGATCCCATTGTGCAGAGGGTAGAGGACGCCTTGGCAGCTGCTTTGCCAGACAAACTATAATCAGTCTGTGTGAGAGAGGATGAGGAGGATGAGGACGGCTTGGTCATCCACTCAACTAATTTCTCAGCATGTTGAGGCTCAACACGGCCAGCTCCCGAAAAGAAGGACGAGCGGCCACGGCCACGTGCTGAAGAGGATGCACCACATCCATCACCAGCGTTACCTCTAGATGCAGAGCCTGCTTGCCCTCGTGACTCTCTGCCTCTCTTTGTCCTTCCAGCCATAGTTATGCGTTCAGGTGTTATGTAACAAAATAGTCGCTGTCACACCAACTGCGTTCAGATGGTATTAAACAGCAACCACACAGTAAGAGCGACTTGGCTCAAGTGTAAAGTAACAAAATAGTCGCAGTCACACCAACTGCCTTTAGTTGCTATTAAGCAGCACGCACGCAGTAATAGCGACTTGGCTCAAGTGTAAAGTAACAAAATAGTCGCTGTCACACCAACTGCGTTCAGATGGTATTAAACAGCAACCACACAGTAAGAGCGACTTGGCTCAAGTGTAAAGTAACAAAATAGTCGCTGTCACACCGACTGCGGTCAGATGGTATTAAACAGCAATCACACAGTAAGAGCGACTTGGTTCAAGTGTAAAGTAACAAAATAGTCGCTGTCACACCAACTGCTTTCAGATGGTATTAAACAGCAACCACACAGTAAGAGCGACTTGGCTCAAGTGTGAAGTAACAAAATAGACGCTGTCACACCAACTGCGTTCAGATGGTATTAAACAGCAACCACACAGTAAGAGCGACTTGGCTCAAGTGTAAAGTAACAAAATAGTCGCTGTCACACCGACTGCGGTCAGATGGTATTAAACAGCAATCACACAGTAAGAGCGACTTGGTTCAAGTGTAAAGTAACAAAATAGTCGCTGTCACACCAACTGCTTTCAGATGGTATTAAACAGCAACCACACAGTAAGAGCGACTTGGCTCAAGTGTGAAGTAACAAAATAGACGCTGTCACACCAACTGCGTTCAGATGGTATTAAACAGCAACCACACAGTAAGAGCGACTTGGCTCAAGTGTAAAGTAACAAAATAGTCGCAGTCACACCAACTGCCTTTAGTTGCTATTAAGCAGCACGCACGCAGTAATAGCGACTTGGCTCAAGTGTAAAGTAACAAAATAGTCGCTGTCACACCGACTGCGTTCAGATGGTATTAAACAGCAACCACACAGTAAGAGCGACTTGGCTCAAGTGTAAAGTAACAAAATAGTCGCAGTGACACCAACTGCGTTCAGATGGTATTAAACAGCAACCACACAGTAAGAGCGACTTGGCTCAAGTGTAAAGTAACAAAATAGTCGCTGTCACACCAACTGCGTTCAGATGGTATTAAACAGCAACCACACAGTAAGAGCGACTTGGCTCAAGTGTAAAGTAACAAAATAGTCGCTGTCACACCAACTGCTTTCAGATGGTATTAAACAGCAACCACACAGTAAGAGCGACTTGGCTCAAGTGTGAAGTAACAAAATAGACGCTGTCACACCAACTGTGTTCAGATGCTATTAAACAGCAACCACACAGTAAGAGCGACTTGGCTCAAGTGTAAAGTAACAAAATAGTCGCAGTCACACCAACTGCCTTTAGTTGCTATTAAGCAGCACGCACGCAGTAATAGCGACTTGGCTCAAGTGTAAAGTAACAAAATAGTCGCTGTCACACCGACTGCGTTCAGATGGTATTAAACAGCAATCACACAGTAAGAGCGACTTGGTTCAAGTGTAAAGTAACAAAATAGTCGCTGTCACACCAACTGCGTTCAGATGGTATTAAACAGCAACCACACAGTAAGAGCGACTTGGCTCACGTGTAAAGTAACAAAATAGTCGCTGTCACACCGACTGCGTTCAGATGGTATTAAACAGCAATCACACAGTAAGAGCGACTTGGTTCAAGTGTAAAGAAACAAAATAGTCGCTGTCACACCAACTGCGTTCAGATGGTATTAAACAGCAACCACACAGTAAGAGCGACTTGGCTCAAGTGTAAAGTAACAAAATAGTCGCTGTCACACCGACTGCGTTCAGATGGTATTAAACAGCAATCACACAGTAAGAGCGACTTGGTTCAAGTGTAAAGTAACAAAATAGTCGCTGTCACACCAACTGCGTTCAGATGGTATTAAACAGCAACCACACAGTAAGAGCGACTTGGCTCAAGTGTAAAGTAACAAAATAGTCGCTGTCACACCAACTGCGTTCAGATGGTATTAAACAGCAACCACACAGTAAGAGCGACTTGGCTCAAGTGTAAAGTAACAAAATAGTCGCTGTCACACCAACTGCGTTCAGATGGTATTAAACAGCAACCACACAGTAAGAGCGACTTGGCTCAAGTGTAAAGTAACAAAATAGTCGCTGTCACACCGACTGCGTTCAGATGGTATTAAACAGCAATCACACAGTAAGAGCGACTTGGTTCAAGTGTAAAGTAACAAAATAGTCGCTGTCACACCGACTGCGTTCAGATGGTATTAAACAGCAACCACACAGTAAGAGCGACTTGGCTCAAGTGTAAAGTAACAAAATAGTCGCTGTCACACCGACTGCGTTCAGATGGTATTAAACAGCAATCACACAGTAAGAGCGACTTGGCTCAAGTGTAAAGTAACAAAATAGTCGCTGTCACACCGACTGCGTTCAGATGGTATTAAACAGCAACCACACAGTAAGAGCGACTTGGCTCAAGTGTAAAGTAACAAAATAGTCGCTGTCACACCGACTGCGTTCAGATGGTATTAAACAGCAATCACACAGTAAGAGCGACTTGGTTCAAGTGTAAAGTAACAAAATAGTCGCTGTCACACCAACTGCGTTCAGATGGTATTAAACAGCAACCACACAGTAAGAGCGACTTGGCTCAAGTGTAAAGTAACAAAATAGTCGCTGTCACACCGACTGCGTTCAGATGGTATTAAACAGCAACCACACAGTAAGAGCGACTTGGCTCAAGTGTAAAGTAACAAAATAGTCGCTGTCACACCGACTGCGTTCAGATGGTATTAAACAGCAATCACACAGTAAGAGCGACTTGGCTCAAGTGTAAAGTAACAAAATAGTCGCTGTCACACCGACTGCGTTCAGATGGTATTAAACAGCAACCACACAGTAAGAGCGACTTGACTCAAGTGTAAAGTAACAAAATAGTTGCTGTCACACCAACTGCGTTCAGATGGTATTAAACAGCAATCACACAGTAAGAGCGACTTGGTTCAAGTGTAAAGTAACAAAATAGTCGCTGTCACACCAACTGCTTTCAGATGGTATTAAACAGCAACCACACAGTAAGAGCGACTTGGCTCAAGTGTAAAGTAACAAAATAGCCGCAGTGACACCAACTGCCTTTAGTTGCTATTAAACAGCACGCACGCAGTAATAGCGACTGCGGTCAAATGCGATTTAACAGCACGCACGCAGTGGCACCAACTGCCTTTAGTTGCTATTAAACAGCATGCATGCAGTAATAGCGACTGCGGTCAAATGCGATTTAACAGCACACACGCAGTGACACCAACTGCCTTTAGTTGCTATTAAACAGCACGCATGCAGTAATAGCGACTGCGGTCAAATGCGATTTAACAGCACGCACGCAGTGACACCAACTGCCTTTAGTTGCTATTAAACAGCACGCACGCAGTAATAGCGACTGCGGTCAAATGCGATTTAACAGCACGCACGCAGTGACACCAACTGCCTTTAGTTGCTATTAAACAGCACACACACAGTAATAGCGACTGCGGTCAAATGCGATTTAAAAGCACGCACGCAGTGACACCAACTGCCTTTAGTTGCTATTAAACAGCACGCACGCAGTAATAGCGACTGCGGTCAAATGCGATTTAACAGCACGCACGCAGTGACACCAACTGCCTTTAGTTGCTATTAAACAGCACGCATGCAGTAATAGCGACTGCGGTCAAATGCGATTTAACAGCACGCACGCAGTGACACCAACTGCCTTTAGTTGCTATTAAACAGCACGCAGTAATAGCGACTGTGGTCAAATGCGATTTAACAGCACGCACGCAGTGACACCAACTGCCTTTAGTTGCTATTAAACAGCACGCACGCAGTAATAGCGACTGCGGTCAAATGCGATTTAACAGCACGCACGCAGTGACACCAACTGCCTTTAGTTGCTATTAAACAGCACGCACGCAGTAATAGCGACTGCGGTCAAATGCGATTTAACAGCACGCACGCAGTGACACCAACTGCCTTTAGTTGCTATTAAACAGCACGCACGCAGTAATAGCGACTGCGTTTCTGTGCAATTCAATAGCCCAGTTGCATTAACAGCGACTGCGCTTCTGTGCAAATAAATTGCACACGTGCAGTAACAGGTAATGCGTCTGTGTGTGCAATTAACTAGCACACGTTAAATAACACAGAATAATTATATTTAAAGTAAATCCCTAATGCAGGCAATACAACACGTTAGAGCGCTGCATGTAGAACAATCTCCTGCCTGACAGATAATAATAGATAAACTAGCTGAGCTGTACAGTTTATAAATATATTGACAACGCCTAAGGATGTGAATATATTCTCTACAAACTGTACTTTTAACTATACTGACTACACTTCCTACTCTATCTATCTTTCTATCTATCTATCTATCTATCTATCTGGTTAAGACACTGTGTCTCTATCTCTCTATCTCTCTCTGTCTGACTGACTGATCTTCTCTAGAACCGCCAACACACTACACTAGGCAGCCGTGCAGGCTGCCTTTTATAGTGGGGGGCGTGTACTAATCCCCCTGAGCCATAATTGGCCAAAGCCACCCTGGCTTTGGCCAATTATGGCTCTTCGTTTTTTGAGGGCTGTGATTGGGCAAGCATGCGGGACATACAGCATGCTTGGCCAATCATCAGCGCTCAACGCCCCAGTGAATTATGGGACGTTTAGTGTCATTCGAATTTGGCGCGAACGACCCGTTTTGTTCGATTTTCGACGAACGATCGAACGACCGATGTTCGATTCGAACATAGGTTCGAATCGAACGCGGAGCTCATCCCTAATTGTCACCGGCTTGGGTGCTTTTATCACTGGGGGAATTTTGGAGATTATGAAATTAATTGCATGGTGGTCTGTCCATGGCAATGGTTCATTTTCTAAAATGCTTATTTTCAGATTTTGTCTGAAAATTAGGTCGAGTGTGTGACCTGAAGCATGTGTTGGCCCGCATATAAGTTGCTGTAGCCCTAATCCCTCCAGGTGATCAATGCAGGCGTCCGCAATGGGATCCTGTGCGGAGAATAATGTTATTATTATTATTAAAGGACCCAGAGGTCCCCAGGGCCCCCGGATGGCAACCCCCCTTTTTTTTATAAAAAACTTTTTTTTTTTCTTTCTTTTATATATATATATATATATATATATATATATATATATATATATATATATATATATATATATATTTATTAAAGGGCTCAGAGGTCCCCATGTGGCAAACACCCTTTATTTTTTTTATAAATGTTTATTTTTTTATTTTTGTTTATATATTTTTTTTCTATTGAAGGGCCCAGATGTCCCCAGGGCCCTGGATGGCAACCCCCCCCTTTTTTTTAATTTTTTTTATAAATGTTTCTTTTTTATATATATTTTTTTATTTTTTATTAAAGGGCCCAGAGGCCCCGGATGGCAACCCCCTTTTTTTTGTAATTTATTTTTATTAAAAAAAAAATTATTAAAGGGCCCAGAGGTCCCCATGGCCCCAGATTGCAATTCCCTTTTAAAAATATATTTTTTATATATATTTTTTATTTCTTTTTTTCTTTTTATTAAAGGGCCCAGAGGATGGCTACACCCCTTTTTTTATATATATTTTTGTTTATTTATTTTTTCTTTTTTTGTAAAGGGCCCCCGCTTCTAAATTCGCGGCAGCCCCCCCCCTGCTTCTCAATTTCAGGCGGCAGCACCCCCCCATCCCGGTTCTCTGCTCCAGGGGGCCCATGCCTGAAGCTGTGTAAGTGGCCCCATAATTCCGTTAAGCCCCTGTGCTGCCCACAAATCAGGCTGAAAACCATCAGCGGCACGCAGCCAGTGACAGTACTGCTTACCTTCCCAGTGTTTTAAAATGTACAGCACCCCTGGCTTCCCTTTAGACGTGCGCTTCTCCCTTCCTGCCACTGGGTGCTGCTTGTATATAAAAGTGAATTAGAATGTGATTTTATAACATCCCCAGTTTGCTCTTCCCGAGGCTGACTTCTTCATGTCCTGCTTCTCAAGGTATGTCACTGTTTGCTAATCTATATTGTAAATAGAAGTTTTCTGTAGAGTGTGCCCAAAGTCTTTATAATATTTGATGATTCACTGCAGGTCTGGTCAGTGTTTTAAAAAGTTCCTCTATTTTACACATGGCATGGCATGGGGTCACAGCACCGTCTGTCCATTCTGCTTTAGCACCATGGGACCTCATGCCATGCCATGTGTAAAATAGAGGAACTCTTTAAATCACAGACCAGACCTGCAGTCCAGGCTGAGTAATGCCTCAGAGTACATGGCATTACTGTCTGTATTTAACTGCTTGATGGGCTTATTTTGGGCCTGGCTGGTTCACATGTATGTGTTTTGGAGGCCCACATTTGCGCAGGCATAGCAGCCCATTCATTTGAATGGGCCGCCATGCCTGCGTTTCCTGCAAAGAAAAGCGCATGCCTCATGTAATAGGCTGCACACACGGCACACCTATGCCCATCAAGCACTGAAATACAGCACTGTCTGTCCATTATGCTGTCTGCTGTAACTTATCTGCAGTTCCCGCACTGTCAAACTTGCTGCATTTTTTGACGTTTAGGTCACGCTTTTAAAAACACAGTGCGTTTGTGTGTGCAAGAACTGCAGGTAAGTAGCATGGTGCAAAAGCAGAATGGATTTCAAGGCAACTGTATTTTTAAAATGCTGAATGCACCTTTTTTCTGCAGGAAACGAAGGCATGGCAGCCCATTCAAATCAATGGGCTGCTGTACCTGCACAAATGAGGACCGCCAAAACATACATGTGAACCAGCCAGGCCCAAAATAAGCTGGAGGGGGCCCAAAAAAAATGTTTGCCCAGGGCCCAAACCATATTAAAGACGGCCCTGGGCAAGACCCTAAATTTGAGAAATATCAGGAAACCGTCAAATAAGGGACGTGGCCACGGTCGTGGTGCTGCTGGTGAAGCTCCTGTTACAGGGAGAGGACGTGGTCGATCTGTGCCAGCTACAAGCACAAGTGAAACACCTTTCTCAGGTGCGAGTAGCCGACAGAGCCTGCAGCGGTATTTGGTCGGGCCTAATCCAGCTCTATGAATGTTGAGGCCAGGAGCAGAACAGGCGGTAGTAGATTGGGTTGCTGACAGTGCCTCCAGTTCCTTCACATTGTTTTCCAACCAGTCCTGTGCTGAAAGCTCAGAGTTGGCGCCTGCAGCCGATGTCCACCATCAGTCTTTCACCTCACCCGCTTGCAAATCAGCCAAGCAGTCTGAGCCCCAAAGCATGCAGCAGTCTCTTCTTCTTGTTGATGAGTCTGTTAGCATGTGTTCCCAGGGCCATCCAACTAGCCCAGGCCCGGAAGGGGAAGAGATTGAGTGCACTGATGCCCAACCACTTATATTTCAGGATGAGTTCATGGGGGGACCATCACAGCACGTCTTGCATGATGATGATGATGATGAAACACAGTTGCCAACTGCTGGTGCTTTTGCAATTGTGCAGACCGACAAGGAGGGCAGTGGTAAAGACTGGGTGGAAGATGATGTGGAGGACGATGAGGTCCTCGACCCGTCATGGAATCAACCTCATGCAAGTGACCCATGTAGTTCGGAGGAAGAGGCGGTGGTCGCACAGAGCCACCAGCACAGCAGAAGAGGGAGCAGGGTGCCAAAGCAGAGCATCCGTCCCCTAGACAGTACGCCTGCTACTGCCCAACCCAGCAAGGGACCGAGCACACCAAAGCCAGGTCCAAGGAGTTCCCTAGCGTGGCAGTTCTTCAGACAATGTGCTGATGACAAGACACGCGTGGTTTTCACGTTGTGCAATCAGAGCCTGAAGCGAGGCATAAATGTTCTCAACCTGAGCACAACCTGCATGACCAGGCATCTAAGTGCAAAGCACGAGCTGCAGTGGAGTAGACACCGCAAAAAACAAGAAAGGTCTCTGGCTCCTCCTGCTTCCTCTTCTGCATCAGTCTCGGGCCTCTCTGCCTCTTCATCCACCTCCGTAGTGACAGTGCCACCTGCCACCCCTCAATTAGAGGACCGGCAAGCAACACTACCACCTGGGTCACCAAACATCTCCACAATGTCCCATGGAAGCATTCAGCTCTCCATCTCCCAAACACTGGAGCGTAAGAGGAAGTACCCCTCTACCCACCCGCGATCCCTGGCCCTGAATGCCAGCATTTCAAAATTACTGGCCTTTGAAATGCTGTCATTCCGTCTGGTGGAGACGCAGAGTTTTAAAAGCCTGATGGCATTGGCTGTCCCACAGTACATCGTGCCCAGCCGCCACTACTTTTCCAGGCGAGCCATCCCTTCCCTGCACAACCAAGTGGGGGACAAAATCAGGTGTGCACTGCGCAACGCCATCTGTGCCAAGGTCCACCTAACTACGGATGGGCCTGAGGCGGATAGCAGTTTGGCGCATGTCCTTCCACCACCGAGGATTGCAGGGCGCTTCAGTTTGCCTCCTGTTCCTAACTCCTTCTACTCCGCTTCCTCATCCTCTACCGCCTCCTCATCCAGTCAGCGTAACAAACTCACCACCAACTTCAGCACAGCCATGGGTAAACGCCCTCAGGCAGTTTTAAAACTTTCCTGTTTGGGGGAAAAACCACACACCGCACAGGAGTTGTGGAGGGACATGGAACAACAGACCGATGAGTGGTTGGCGTCAGTGAGCCTCAAGCCGGGCCTGGTGGTGTGCGATAACGGGCGAAATCTCATAGCAGCTCTGGGCCTAGCCGTTTTGACGCACATTCCTTGCCTGGCGCATGTGCTGAATTTGGTGGTGAAGAGTTTCCTGAGAACATACCCCAATATGCCACAGCTGCTGCAGAAAGTGCGGCCCGTCTGTGCGCACTTTCTGCGTTCTCACCCTGCTGCTGCTCGCCTGGCAGCGCTGCAGCGTAACTTCAGCCTTCCCGCTCACCGCCTCATATGTGATGTGCCCACAAGGTGGAACTCCACCTTGCACATGCTGGCCAGACTGTGCGAGCAGCAGCAGGCAATAGTGGATTTCCAGCTTCAGCACGCACGTGTGAGTCGCTCTGGGGAACAGAACCACTTTACCACCAATAACTGGGCCTCCATGCGAGACCTGTGTGCCTTGTTGCGCTGTTTTGAGTACTCCACCAACATGGCCAGTGTAAATGACGCCTCTCTCAGCGTGACTATCCCAGTTCTATGCCTCCTTGAAAAAACCCTACTGGCGATGATGGAAGAGGATGTGGCACAGGAGGAGGAGGAGGAATCGGGATCATTTGAAAGGCTTTCAGGGCAGTCATTCACAAGTGGCTCCGAGGGTGGGTTTGTGCACCAACAAAGGCCAGGTACACAATTGTCTAGCAAGGGCACAGTTCTGGAGGATGACGCGGTGGAGGAGGAGGAGGAGGAAGACATGGAGGAGGAGGAGGAACCATGTTCACAGCAGGATGGCATCCAGACCAGCTCATGGCCATTACTGGTGCATGGCTGGGGGGATACAGAGGACACAGATGATACACCTCCCACAGAGGACAGCTTTTCGTTGCCTCTCGTTGCAACGACCGGCGTGTTTCGCACATTATGACCGGTGCTGATTACTGGGTGGCCACGCTGCTGGATCCCCGTTACAAAGACAATGTACCGTCCTTAATCCCCTCACTGGAGCGTGAACGCAAGATGCGCGAGTACAAGCGCACGCTGGTAGACGCGCTGCTGGTGCAATTCCCACCTGGCAGCGGGGGCACAGTGGAAGCAGAAGGCAGAGGAGGAGGAAGAGGTCGCCAACGCAGTAGGGGCACCGCCAGCACCTCAGAAGCCAGGGTTAGCATGGCCGAAATGTGGAAAAGCTTTGTCAGCACGCCACAATAAACAGCACCACCAGCTGATATGGAACGTTTTAGCAGGAGGCAGCATTTCAGCAACATGGTGGAGCAGTATGTGAGCACACCCCAACACGTACTGAATGACGGCAATGCCCCCTTAAACTTCTGGGTCTTCAAATTGGGCACATGCCCTGAGCTTGCCCTTTACGCCTTGGAGGTGCTGGCCTGCCCTGCGGCCAGTGTATTGTCTGAACGTGTATTTAGCACGGCAGGGGGCATTATCACAGACAAGCGCAGCCGCCTGTCCAGATCCAATGTGGACAAGCTCACGTTCATTAAAATGAACCAGGCATGGATCCCACAGGAGTTGTCCGTACCTTGTGCAGAATAGACACCGGGCCGGCCTTACCCAGCCATTTTTTTTCTGATCTTTCTAGGGTTGCCATCTCATCCCTTTCAAAGCAAAAACATATTAATTACACGGGTTCTCTGGCTGATTAAGGTGCTGTTAATTAAACTCACTTGGTGCCTTATCGAGTCTATCGACATTAAATTTGCCCCAGAACCTGTGTAACTCTGTGTTCAGGTTTAAAGGGATGAGGTAGCAACCCTAGATCTTTCTCACTCTTTTGGGGTTTACCCTAATTTAAAAAATACATACATTAAAAACCAAAACCTGCTGTGTTGGCTACCTCCTCCTCCTCCTCCTCCTCCACCGCCACTTCCACCTTCAGTCACATTCTTAGGGTTGCGCACTGCAACTGCTTTCTTTAAGTCCCACCAGAGGTTCTCAATCGGATTTAAGTCTGGTGACTGCGATGGCCACTCCAAAATGTTCCGGCCTTTAATCAGCAACCATGCTCTAGTGGAGTTGGAGGTATGCTTGGGATCATTGTCCTGTTGAAAGGTCCAACGTCTCCCAAGCCTCAGGTTTGTGATGGACTGCATCACATTGTCATCCAATATCTCCTGGTACTGAAGAGAATTCATGGTACCTTGCAGACGCTGAAGCTTTCCTGTACCTGCAGAAGCAAAACAGCCCCAAAGCATGATTGACCCCCCGCCATGCTTCACAGTAGGCAATGTGTTCTTTTCATCATAGGCCTTGTTCTTCCTCCTCCAAACATAGCGTTGATCCATGGGCCCACACAGTTGTAATTTTGATTCATAAGTCCACACAACACAATCCCAAAACGTGTGTGGTTTGCCCACATGACTTTTGGCATACTGCAGTCGACTCTTCTTATTCTTTGGAGACAGCAAGGGGGTGCGCCTGGGAGTTCTGGCATGGAGGCCTTCATTACGCTGTCTGCGCCGTATTGTCTGAGCAGAAACTTCAGTACCCACATCTGACAAATCTTTTCTCAGTTCCTCAGCAGTCACACGGGGACTTTTCTCCACTCTACACTTCAGGTAGCACACAGCAGTCAAAGTCAGCATCTTCTTTCTGCCACGACCAGGTAGCGTTTCAACAGTGCCCATTGCCTTGAATTTTGCCTTTACTACTGTATTACAAAACCAATTGATATCATTTTAGTTGCATATGGTTGTTTATGAAGTCCTTGTAGGATAAGGTGACAAAATCTGGGGACAAAACCGGGGACAGACTTTGTCCGGGGACAGTGTCCTCAATCCGGGGACTGTCCCCTGAAACCGGGGATGTCTGGTCACCCTATTGTAGGATTTCATTCTGAATACAATTACAAATGTACACTGAATTCCCTAAAACCTTTACAGCATTGGGGGGTTGAATAATTTTGAACAAAACTGTATGGACCTCGTCCTCCAAGGTCAAAATCATTATATTTTTTATTTTTATTTTTTTTTAGGTTATTTTGAGTTATTTCCCTATCCACATTTATTTCCAGAGTACTTGCCATGCTCTTCCCGACATTTTGCTGCCATTTGCAGCCCTCCAGCCCTTTCCATTAGTTTTTTAGAGCCATTTTTGTAGTCAAATATCCGGGTCCCCATTGACTTCAATGGGGTTCGGGTGCGGGTCAAAGTCCGGATTCAAAGTCCCGAACCCGAACTTTTTTTTCAAAGTCCGGGTTCGGGACCGAACCCAAACATCCAGGTGTCCGCTCAACTCTAGTGGCGATGTAGCAAACGCGGAAAACCATTGTGGATCGCCGTAACTCCCAATTTGCATACCCGACGCTGGTTTACGACGCAAACTCCCCCCAGCGGCGGCCGCGGTATTGCATCCTAAGATCCGACAGTGTAAAACAATTACACCTGTCGGATCTTAGGGCTATCTATGCGTAACTGATTCTATGAATCAGCCGCATAGATAGAAACAGAGATACGACGGAGTATCAGTAGAATTGGCCCGCCTTGCGCCGGAGGCCGCGGGCGTAGTTTTCATCGCAAGTGCTTGGTGAATCAGGCACTTGCAATGAAAAATTGTGGCGGTGTAACCTATCTAGGATAAGTTACGCCGCCGCGATTCTACGTGAATCTGGCCCAAAGTTCTTAGGTCACCAGATACTAAAATTATAATCACCTGTGACCTAGAATATCATAGATAATCTGAATGATTTATCAAAGATATGGATGACTATGGTACACATTGATTCTTACAACATGCATTGCAACATTGTAACATAGCATATTGAGGGGCAGATCCACAATTGTATTGATTCTATTGATACGCCGGCGTAATTTTAAATTTCCCGCGTCGTATCTTTGTTTTGTATCCACAAAACAAGATACAACGGCATCTCGGGTCGATCCGACAGGCGTACGTCTTAGTACGCCGTCGGATCTAAGCTGCAATTTTTCAGAGGCCGCTAGGTGGCGTTTCCGTCGAAATCCGCGTTGAGTATGCAAATTAGCTAGTTACGGCGATCCACCAACGTACGTCCGCCCGGCGCATTTTTTTACGTTGTTTGCGTTCGGCTTTTTCCAGCGTATAGTTAAAGCTGCTGTTATGAGGCGTACTCAATGTTAAGTATGGTCGTCCTTCCCGCGTAGAAATTTGAAATTTTTACTTTGTTTCCGTAAGTCGTTCGCGAATAGGGATTTGCGTAGAATGACGTCACCGTCGGAAGCATTGGCTTGTTCCGGGTTAATTTCGAGCGCATGCGCAGTTAAAAAAAAAACGTTGTTTACGTCGGGTCACGACGTATTTGCATAAAACACGCCCCCATCACAGCCATTTGAATTCCGCGCCATTACGCCGCCAAAGATACACTACGCCGCCGTAACTTACGGCGCGGATTCTTTGTGGATTCAAAAAAATAAAATAAGTTACGGCGGCGTAGTGCATCTTAGATACGCTACGCCCGGCGCATAAATGCGCCACTGTACGAGGATCTGCCCCTATATGTCCATATCTATATAGATACATGTAGGTATTTTTCTTTTCTATGTTTCTGACTTGCATAACTTCAAATCTTTCTAACATGTGTTGGAAAGGACTTTGAGCAGCTTAAAAGGATGTTTTGAAGATGACTCAGCTTGTCCAAACAGATCTTACTTGAGCACAATGGGCCAGATTCAGGTAGAATAGCGGCGGCGTACTGTATCGCATTATGTTACACCGCCGCAAGTTTTACGGGCAAGTGCTTGATTCACAAAGCACTTGCCTGTAAAGTTGCGGTGGCGTAGCGTAAATCCCTCCGGCGCAAGCCCGCCTAATTCAAATGGGGCGTGGATCATTTAAATTAGGCATGTTCCCGCGCCGAACGTATTGCGCATGCTCCGTTTTGAAATTTCCCACCTTGATTTGCGCGAAATGACGTTGCACCGACGTAATTTTTTGAACGTCGACGTGAGTTACGTCCTTTCCTATTCACGGATGACTTACGCACAAAATAAAAAAATAATTTGACGCGGGAACGACGGCCATACTTTAACATGGCAAGTCTAAAGATAGGCCAAGAAATAGCAGCTTTAACTATACGCCGGGAAAAGTCGACTAGCGACGACTTAGGCCGGGTACACACGAACAAACATGTATGGTGAAAGCGGTCCGTCGGACCGTTTTCACCATACATGTCTGCCAGAGGGCTTCTGTACGATGGTTGTACACACCATCGTACAGAAGTCCGCGCGTAAACAATACGCGCGGCGTGTCCGCGGTGTCGCCGCGTCGATGACGCGGTGTCGCCGCGACAATGACGCAGCGACGTGGGCGGCCCGCCTTTAAAATGCTTCCACGCATGCGTCGAAGTCATTCGACGCATGCGAGGGACGGCGGGCGCCTGGACATGTACGGTAGGTCTGTACTGACGACCGTACATGTCCGAGCGGGCAGGATTCCAGCGGACGGTTTTAAAACACGTCCAGGAATATTTGTCTGCTGGGAAAAGGCCCGGCGGGCAAATGTTTGCTGGAATTCGGCCCGCTCGCGCCCACACACGACCGAACATGTCTGCTGAAACTGGCCCGCGGACCAGTTTCAGCAGACATGTTTGGTCGTGAGTATGGGGCCTTAAGAGAATGCGACGGCTGCGCGTACCTTCGTGAATCGCCGTAAAAAGCTAATTAGCATACCCGATGCGGAAAACGACGCAAACTCCACCCAGCGGGTGCCAAAGTATTACACCTACGATCCAAAGGCGTACGAAGCCGTACGCCTGTCGGATCGAAGCCAAAAGCCGTCGTATCTTGGTTTGAGGATTCAAACTAAAGATACGACGCGGCAAATTTGAAAATATGCCGGAGTATCGGTAGATACGCCGGCAAACTTCTTCTGTGAATCTGGCCAAATGTTTTTTTTTGCATGTGATGATAACTTATGCTGCGTACACACGATCGGAATTTCTATTGTGTGTAACCCCCTCCATATTTTTTTTATCGGAAATTCGGATGAATTCCATCAGAGTTTAGATATAGGACATGCTCTATTTTTCTCCGATGGAATTCCGTCTTGATTTGGCCGGGCAATAGCCTGATCGTGTGTACGCGGCATACTGTAAGTTGGCTATCTGTGAAACTTTTCATTATGGCAGGTTTTGTCTTCTTAATCTACCCAACAAAGATAAGTAAACAACTTCTTGTTTTGTGACGAAAGCTACCATTGTTCCAGCAGTCACTGTTTTATCACCTGCTTGTAAAAAGCCTTCAATAGTTGATGTATTGAAGACTTGGCAAAATATATGAAGTCACAACGTCCTTCAGTTCATCTATCTTGCTTTAACTGGTTCCAAGAGAATAATTGCAATATCATAGTTCATAGTTTTTTGAGGTCTTAAGCCTCAAACTGCTGGCAGAGCACTCTTGCCGAGTATACCGAGCGTGTGTACGAGGCTTTCTGATTTCTCGTCAAGAAAACTGCCTAAAATATTGACGCGAAAAATAGAGAACCTGCTCTCTATTTTCTCGTCATGATTCTCGGCAGTTTCCTGCCAAGAAACCCGAGACCTGAGAGTGTGTATACTTACCTGTCACTGTGGAAACCCGCGCATGCTCAAAATGACTGACGCATTTGCGGTAGCTTCCTAGGCATAGGTAGGCTGCAGCAAGATGGCCTACACACGATTGTGAAAAAAACAAAATGCTCTAGCAAAGTGCGGTGACGTACAAGACCGCACTATAAAGAGGAAGTTCCATTCGGATGGCGCCACCCTTTGGGCTGCTTTTGCTGATTTCGTGTAAGTAAAAGTTTGGTGAGAGACGATTCGCACTTTTCAGTCTTCGTGCTTTTCAGTCTGTTACAGTGTGATGAATGTGCAATCTCTATTACAAATGCTAGTTTTACCAGAACGAGCGCTCCCGTCTCATAACTTGCTTCCAAGCATGCATGTTTTTTTCCCGTCGTTAAAGCGTACACACGATAATTTTTTACGTGAAAAATAACGCAAAAATTTAGAGCATGTTCTAAATTTTTAATGTAATTTTTCACGTCATGAAAAACGGTCGTGTGTACGCGTCATTAGGGTCAGATTTGTCTGCTGCAATGTCGCAGTCCTGCTTAAAAAATAAAAATATCGCTGATCCCCGTCATTACTAATAAAAACAAAAAACAAAAAAAAGTCCCTAAATATTTCCCCTACTTTGTAGACACTATGGCCCAGATTCTCGTAGGAGATACAACGGCGTATCTCCAGATACGGCGTTGTATCTCTGAGTCTAAGCCGTCATATCTTGGCGCCTGATTCAAAGAATCAGATACCCCAGAATTTGTATAAGATACGACCAGCGTAAGTCTCCTACGCCGTCGTATCTTAACTGCATATTTACGCTGGTCGCTAGGGGCGTGTACGCTGATTTACGCCTAGAAATATTTAAATCAGCTAGATACGCCTATTTACGAACGTACGCCCGGCCGTCGCATTACAGATACGCCGTTTACGTTGGGCTTTTCCCGGCGTAAAGTTACCCCTGCTATATGAGGCGTAAATGAGGCGTACCAATGTTAAGTATGGACGTCGAACAGTGTCAAATTTTTCACGTTTTACGTCGTTTGCGTAAGTCGTTCGGGAAGAGGGCTGGGTGTCATTTACATTCACGTCAAAAGCATTGGCTTCTTGGGGCGTGGCTACCGGGCTTTCTGCATGGACGCATAGGCAGAGAGCTCCGTGCCATTCGTAGGGGAAACAACACACCGAGGCTCCAACTACGGCTCTAACCTCTCCGGATCGCTCCACCGGATCGTCCAGCCTCCCGAGATGGCCCGCAAAAGAAAAACGGCTCCGCAGGTACAAAAATTGTCCCACTTCTTCTCCCCGGCGTCCCGCGGCCTAGTCCAAGATGGCGCCGGCGACGCCTCGCCGTCCTCCTCCAGCGGCTCTGGTTCAGCCCCAACAAGTCCTAACCCGCTGCCGGGTTAAGCAAATGTGTCCCCCGAGGCCTCCACACCACTGGTGCGCAGCCCAGCAAAATCTAAGCCATGGCTTTCCCCTGAATGCTCCGGCAGGAAGGGGGACACGTGGCAGGACTCACTAAATGACACCAGAGAGCTGGCGGCACCCATTAACTCTTTCCCCACTGCTGACAAGCCGCTCTCAGACACCATGTTGAAAGATATGCTGGTGTCCCTCCGCAGCTCCCTCCATGCGGATATGATGGAGTGCATGAGGGACTTTAAAGCTGATGTGCAGGAGTTGGGGGGCAGAGTGGATCAGGTAGAGCAGAAGATGGGGAAGTTTGCTTCTTCTTTTAACTCACTGGTGGATGCCCATAACGACCAGGAGGATGAACTGGCTTGGCTCAAAGCAAAGGTCTCGGACCTGGAGGACAGATCCATGAGGAACAACGTCAAGATCCGTGGTGTCCCTGAATCTGTCCTCCCCCACCAATTGCAACAATATGCCCAGGACCTTATGAAATTGCTGGTCCCTGATCTGTCAGACGCTGATCTGGCAATTGATAGAATACACCACCTGCCTAAGCCGTCTCACCTCCCTGAGAACATTCCCAGAGATGTTTTAATGCGGGTACATTTCTTTCAAATAAAGGAGCGCTTCATGATGTCCTTCAGGAAGAACAAAAATCCGCTTGCCCAATATGAATCTATTCAATTATTCGCCGACCTTTCTCAATATACAATGCAAAGGCGCAGGGCTCTTCTTCCGGTCACTAAGGCTCTACGCAACCATGACATTGTGTATAGATGGGGCTATCCGGCCAAACTCACCGTCACGAAAGACAACCATTCCTCCGTGGTCAACAACCTCACAGAGGGCCTGGCCCTCCTACGTTCCTGGGACATTGTGCCGGCGCAGATTGATGGGGACCAACCCTCTGCCTCTAAAGTTACTACTCAGGATTCATGGCACAAGGTGACCCACAAGAAGAAGGGCAAGAAATGACTCTCTTAAGTGCCTCGGTTATATCAACAGTTTGATACTACTTGTTACCCTACTAACTTTGATATTTTCCCCTCCGTGTTAAATGAGCAGACCTTCTGCTCCCAGATTCTCAAAAGGATCTCCCTTTTATTGTTCGACTTGGTTCTGATCGAACTGTTTTGTTGTTTAATGACCACAAACCCATGTGGCATTGTTTTGTTTTTCTTTTCTTTTCTTTTTTTTTGTTCCTCCTCACCCCCTGCCGAGAGATGGACTTCACCCCATGGACCAGGACTTGTCGAGATCTCCGCCTCCGGAAACAACGCCTTGGCTTTCATTTCTGCTACGCCAGTTTCTTCAACCTGAGGTACTGTTACATCTTCACCCCACATTGCTATGGTTCTTAACGTAGTCTCCTTTAATGTGCATGGGCTGAATCACCCTGCTAAAAGAACTGCACTGTGGAAAGAAGCTCAGAAATTACAGGCGGACATCTTGTGTCTACAGGAATCCCACTTCTTATCCTTTAATCCCCCTTGCCTCAAACACAAGAACTATCCCCATGTGTTTTGCGCCTCGGACCCCAACAAGAAGCATAGAGGAGTTGTCACGGCCATAAGAGACTCTGTTTCGTTCAAACTAGGGGAGGTGGTTTCCGACCCAGCGGGTCGGTTTGTGATTCTTGTGGGGGAGTTTAACAATCACACCTACACGATTGCTAACCTTTACGCCCCAAATGCCAATCAGGTCAGGTTTGTCAACAAAGTCTTTAAGAAAATACTTGATGTTAAGAAGGGTAATGTTATTATATGTGGTGACTATAACATGACGGTTGACTACAGTGTTGACACTACCTCTAAATCCAAACGCCCCCTCCCTTCCTTACACCCTGCTCTCCTTAGAGAGGACTACTACGATGTTTGGAGGTGTCAGCACTCTAGTGAACGGGACTACTCTTTCCACTCGACCAGGCACAATACTTACTCCCGTATTGACATGGTACTTGTTGACAAGGCTCTACTTAGGGCGGTCACCTCCTCCGCCATCCACGACATCTCGTGGTCAGACCACGCACCTGTCTCCATTTCGCTGGCGGAGGGGATGGCCCCCAGCCCTGCTTACATATGGAGAGCTAACGCAGGGGTATTCCAAACTCAGGCTCAGGTGAATGCTATAACCAAGCAATTGAAAGAATTCTTTGAATTAAATGAAGGTTCAGTATCTGACCCTTCGGTCTTGTGGTGCGCCCACAAGGCCTTCATCAGAGGTGTTCTCCTCCAAATTAGCTCAAGACTAAAACGCCAGAGAACTCTGAAGATAGACCTTCTCCTGAAGGAAATCAGATCTTTGGAGGTGCAAAATAAGGCCTCGCCAGCTCTAGATCTGTCAAACAAATTGGTCGGCCTTAGGTGCGACCTTCGGCGATGACTCTTAGAATCACATAACAAATTTGTTAACGCCCTGAAGCTAACGTACTACTCCTCTGGAAACAAGACTGTCAAATTTTTGGCAAGTCGCCTGAAGGACCAGAGAACTCGTACGAAAATTCCTTTAATCCGCAGCCCACTTAACAATAGCAAACTGTATGACCCGAGAGATATTGCCAACTCTTTCGCAGATTATTACTCTGCCCTGTACAACATTAAAAAGGACAGTTCCACCCCACAACCCTCAGATCGAGACATACAGGACTTTCTGGCCGACATATCCCTCCCTGCCCTGTCGCCTACACAACTCAACGCCCTCAATGCTCCCATCACAGCTGCGGAGATCCAGAAAATGATATCTAAGATGCCCCTAGACAAATCCCCTGGCCCCGATGGCCTACCTAACGACTATTATAGAACGTTTGGTGAGATTCTTGCACCCTCACTGTGCTCAGTTTTTTCACAAGCCATGGTTTCTGCAAGTTTCCCTCCTGAGATGCTTTCCGCCTATATTGTCACAATCCCCAAACCTGGTAAACCTCCTGATGTTCCTTCAAACTTCCGCCCCATCTCATTATTAAATACAGACGTTAAGTTATATGCCAAAATTCTAGCCCAGAGACTTCTGACTGTCATACCATCCCTAGTCAATCCTGACCAGTCCGGCTTCACTGCGGGAAGACAGGCATCAGACGCCACACGCAGGATCATTGGGGTTGTGCAGTGTGCTTGGACCTCTCGGACGCCTTCTCTGCTCCTCTCTTTGGATGCGGAGAAGGCGTTCGACAGGGTCCACTGGAACTATATGTCCCATACCCTAACTAAATTCGGGTTCCATGGCCCCATTATATCAGCTATTCTGGCCCTCTACTCACACCCCTCAGCCAAGGTCTTTACCTCCAATTGCCTCTCAAGACCCTTCCATATATCCAACGGGACGCGTCAGGGATGCCCTCTCTCTCCCTCCATATTCAACCTCTTAATTGAGCCTTTGGCCGAAAAGATCAGGGCCCATCCCCTTATCACAGGGTTCTCTATCCGAGGTATATCCCATAAAATTAATCTGTTTGCTGATGATATTATCTTGTCCCTAACATCCCCGACATCATCGCTCCCCCATGTCCAGGAGGTTTTGCACTCCTTCAGCAATATTTCCTACTATAAAGTGAACGCCTCCAAATCAACTATCCTGCCTATGCACCTTCCAACCCCTGCCCAGGCTTATCTGGAAAAAAAACTTTCCCCTATTCGTGGGCCAAGAAAAGTATATCATACCTGGGTCTTCAGATCACAGCGGACCCTTATGGACTGGGGGATGCTAATTATCCAGCGCTAAAAACAAAACTCAATAGGGGGGGCGTGGCCTGCAGCGGAGCCGGATGGCAGCATAGAGAGAGAGCTCCGCAATCCACGAGCGAAAAACGGCACTAAACAACCCACAAAAGGACCAATTTCGGCTCTACAGCTGTGCGACCTGATCTGGGCACACTCGGGGACCATGACTAACAAACGGAAGGGGTCCGTGAAACCCCAGCGCTTGATGGACATGTTTACAGTCCCGAGGGACGGAGGCAGGCAAGATGGCGCCGGCGCGGCCTCAACACCCGTACCCAATAACCAGGCCAGAAGTAGTGGGGGAGCCCGCTTGGAATATAGACCACAGATGTCCCCTCAGGGAGACCAACAATCCACTCCTTCTCCCTCCGCCAGCCCTGCAAAAGCTCGGATGAGGATGGATGGCGCTGGATGCGGCCCTGCAGTGAGTCCTATGACAGATTCTGGGGATGACACACGTGAGTTACCAGACTCCATTGCCACTTTCCCTACTAGTAATCAGCCTGTGATGGACACTGTACTTAGGGACATGTTGGTGACACTACGTAGTTCACTTCAAGCAGACATGATGAACTGTATGCATAGAGTGAGTGGGGAGTTGAGAGAGGTGGAAGACAGGGTGGAACACATCGAAACAAAGATGGGGGAGTATGCCTCCACCATCAACAGCCTAGTGGATGCTAGTGAAGTTCAGGAGGAGAGCAGTGAATGGATCAAAAATAAGTTAGCGGACATTGAAGACAGATCCAGGAGGAACAATATGAAAATAAGGGGAGTCCCTGAGTCAATACAACCACTGGATCTGCGATCGTATGCGATCGACTTATTCTCGTCTCTCCTCCCTAACCTAACCGAAGTAGACATCACAATAGATAGGATCCATAGGCTGCCAAAACCTGCCTTCCTACCTGCTGATATACCCAGAGATGTGATTCTACGTATGACCTTTTTTCATGTGAAAGAGCAGCTAATGCAGGCAATGCGCAGAAATGATAATATACCCTCCAGATTTCAAAACCTGCAATTCTACCCTGATCTATCCCAACACACCATGCAAAAAAGGCGGAATCTTGGTACCATCACCAAGGCTCTGAGGAATCACAGCATCCCCTACAAATGGGGCTTTCCCACTAAGCTTGTCATCACATACAAAGATAGATCATTTAATGTAGACACGGTGGACAAAGGAATCAAGCTACTGAAAGACTGGGAGATCTTGCCGAGTTCCAGCGAAAACAACAAACCAACCACTCAAAGAGAGACTGTCACCCCTGGTTGGAAACAGGTTACACAACGTAACGCCAGATCACATAAGTAATCTACACTTAGTCCTTGAATAGGACCTTTAAGGTCTCTCGTGGTCACTGCGATGGATTTTGGGCATGAACTTACCCCCTCTTGAACCTGAGCAGCATTCAGCTGCACCCGGGCATGACCTTTATGTGGTATCTTCTGTTGCCATGGAAATGGCTGGATGTCCGTTGATATCCCAACTATGTTTTTGTATCACCTTTTTGTTTCCTTCTCTTTTCTTTTATTTTCGGATACATACAGATGACAATGAACCCTCAAGCTGGAAATCTGCTGGTTACTACGCTCAATCATCGCACCATGGATCTACAGTCCGGATGGACGTCTCCAGAGTTAGTTGCCAATTCGGGGACGCAGTGAGTAGTCTTGTTCGCGAACCAAAACAGACACTGACACAGGGCCCGACAGGAGGGGCCACGACCCTTCAGGGATTGATCCTGCTACAGCATACACACCTTCCCTGGTACGCAAATGCCAATTACAATTTTGTCTATTAATGCTAGGGGTCTAAACCACCCTGTCAAGAGACGGTCCATGTGGAAGGAAGCCATGCTTCACAAGAGTGACATCATTTGCGTCCAGGAAACACACTTCAGTAGAGAATCCCCACCCCAGTGCTCCCACAGAAACTTCCCCCATATATTCGCTGCTAACGCTAACACCAAAACGAAAGGGGTATTAACAGCTATACGGGACACGGTAGCATTCACGTTACACATGGAGTTGGCTGACCCTGGGGGGAGATTCCTGGTCCTGGTGTGTGATATCAACTCAGTGACATACACAATTGTTAACGTCTACGCTCCGAATGCCCACCAAACACACTTTTTCACCAAACTAATGAGGAAACTTCAATCTATTAAGAGAGGTCTTCTAGTGATGGGTGGGGACTTCAATGCTGTACCAGACCTAGCCATGGACTCCACGACTAGAGCACATAGGATGGGGACTTCACTTCAGGGATCTATCCACAAGGCAGAGGTGTTCGATGTATGGAGGTGTCTCCATGCTGGAGAAAGAGACTTTACCTTTTTTTCGGCTCCCCATCGCACTTATACGAGGATAGACTTGTTTTTGACTGACTACAACACTCTGACTAGGGCTGTCTCCGCATCTATCAACGACATAACATGGTCGGACCATGCTTCAATTTCTATATCCCTTAAAGATGCTTCGCCTATCAACCCTCCCCATGTGTGGAGGGCTAATACGTTTCTATTACAACAACCTGATGTGCGACAAACTGTAGAAAAGCACCTAAAAGAATTTTTTGAGATAAACGACACACCTGCCCAGGATCATTTCACCTTGTGGTCCGCCCATAAGGCGTATATTCGGGGGATACTTATTCAATTGGGGGCCAGGGCGAGGAGGCAGCGGCATAAAAAACTTAGGGACCTCACGGAGGAAATTACAAAGGGAGAATGTGAAAATAAAAAACATCCCTCACAGACATTGTCGGCTAGGCTTGCGCAACTGAGAAGTGACCTCAGGCTCCTCCTATTAGAGGATTTTGAGAAACACTCTAAAAGGCTAAAGATGTCCTACTATGCACAGGGTAATAGGGCTGGTAAAATGCTAGCAAACAAAATTAAGGGGCGAAGAATTAAAACCAGAATCCCATACATTTTACATCCCTTACACAAGACAAAATTGTTTCATCCTCAAGATGTGGCAGATGCCTTTAGCCATTACTATGGCACTCTATATAACTTAAAAGAAGACAAAGACACATATCAACCCAATACCCAAATGATAAATGACTTTCTGAGCAAAGTGTCCCTGCCCCAACTTTCCCCGACACAAATTGAGTCCCTAAACTCCCCCTTCACTATTATGGAGATCCAAAAAATTATTGATTCCCTCCCCTCCAACAAGTCCCCAGGTCCTGATGGATTTGTAGGGGAATACTATCAAATGTTTAAGACCATCCTGACACCCTACCTTGAAAAAGTTTTTAGCAAGGCTGCCGCCTCCTCGTCCTTCCCTTCAGAAATGTTAGAAGCACTTATCGTGACCTTGCCCAAGCCAGGGAAGGATCCAGATACACCGGCCAACTTTAGACCCATTTCTTTATTGAATAGCGACATTAAATTATACGCCAAACTTATTGCAAGCCGACTAGTGGATATATTGCCTGTACTGATTCACCCCGACCAAGTCGGATTCACCAAGGGGAGACAGGCCTCAGACGCCACAAGGCGGCTGATTAATGTTGTCCACCTGGCGCAAGTGCAGCGAAGGCCTTCTCTGCTCCTCGCTTTGGACGCAGAGAAGGCCTTTGATAGGGTCCACTGGGGGTATATGGAGATGGTCTTGAAGAGATTTGGGTTCACTGGACCCATCCTCTCGGCAATATTGGCCCTATACTCATCACCATCGGCCAGGGTGTTTACCTCTGGGACGCTCTCTAGACCCTTTACAATCACCAATGGTACCCGCCAGGGGTGTCCTTTATCACCCTTGATTTTCAACTTAATCTTGGAACCCCTTGCCTCACATATTAGAACGCACAGCGACATCAGTGGATTCCCCACGTCTAAAACGGAACATGTTGTCAGCCTCTTTGCTGACGACATCATCTTGATGCTTACAAACCCCAATACTTCCCTGGCTGCGGTACATGAAACACTTCAAATGTTTGGGAAACTATCCTATTACAAAGTCAATGAAAATAAGTCTTTTATCTTGGGTATGGGGATTAGCAATGGAGTAAGATGTTCACTCAGTTCACGGTTTCCATACACCTGGAGCAACAAAGGAATTAAATATTTGGGTATCACACTGACAGCTACATCAAAGGAACTATATACGTACAACTATACAACATTTCTGGCATCCTTCCCGGCTAAACTACAGGAGTTGGCTAAAAGCGAACTGCTGTGGTCGGGCCGCCTGGTGGCCTTTAAAATGATGGTCCTCCCACAAATAATATACTTGTTCAGGACGCTCCCCATCCCAGCCCCTAACTCCTTTTTTGTTAAAATCCAAGCTCTGATCAACCGTTTCTTATGGAAAGGCAAGAAAGCAAGGTGGGCATTTAGGAATTCCATAGCCTCTAGAGAGGCAGGGGGGGTAGGAAACGTAGTGGTCAGAGACTATCATACAGCTGCTATTCTAACACAACTTAAGACGTGGTTCCCCAGTTCACCAGCCAAGAGATGGAAAGAACTGGAGGAAATCCAATATACCCTTCTAATGGCATCTGTCCTTCCATCTAAGCCTCCAGACGGATTGTCTCCCACTATGTTGGCCTCTTTGAAAGCGTGGGATATGCTTATACGGATACCCCGGCTACATCATCCGGGGAAGACTTTTTCTTTACCAATAACATGCCTCACAGCTGTTATCCCAGACTTAAACCTTACTCAATGGGCTAAAAGGGGAATAGCTCACATTTCCGATCTAATGATAGGCCCCGGGGGAAAGACATTTAGATCACTCCAGGTGGAGTTTGGCCTGGGGGAGGCTGACTACTTTACTTACCTGCGAATATACCATTTCCTTAAGAGTGGTCCGCCTGTCTCGATCCAGCTCCACTGGAGGATAACACTATACCTCACCAATCAGCATACTAACATAAAAGGGATCTCCCTGTTTTATAGTGCTATAAATAATAAACTACTATTTACGAAATCCACCAATATAGAAGCATGGGAGAGGGACCTAGCTACTTCTTACTCATCGGAACAATGGCAACGTGCTCTACAAGCGACTTACACCTCCACTAGATGCATAAATCTTTGGGAACAATACCAGAAAGTGCTGCTGAGATGGTATTTGACCCCTTTTAGGATCTCAAAATTCAGCCCACAAGCATCTCCACTATGCTGGAGGGGATGTGGCCATGTGGGTACTTTAGTCCACATACTGTGGGAATGCCCACACTTGCGCCCAATGTGGAACGCAGTTTTTGACCTGGTGTCCCAAGTAGTACAGGAGAGGGTGCCTAAAACACCGGGGTTTGCTGTGCTCTCGTTGGAGATAGACACTATCCCAAAACTAAGTAGAGGGATTGTTTCCCACATACTACTGGGTACCAGATTGGCTATCACACGCCACTGGAAAGACAAAAGGGTTCCCGTATTGCAGGAAATAATTACAACAGTCAATACACACATAGGATATGAACTAATGTTCGCAGCATCTCAAGGCAGGTATATGATGGCTTGCAAAAGGTGGAGTCCGTGGACTGAGTGGTACAAGATGAAATTTAGATGTTAGCAGGATTTATATCTCTAACTATTGGGAATACATAGAGCACTCATAGTAGATACAGAATTTGGATGTGCAAATAACCACTTGATACCTGTATGTGTCCTGCTCTTTCTTTCCTTTGTTTGTTTTCTTGTCCTTTTCCTTTTCTTTTATCTTTTTCCCCTCTTCTCTCTCGTCCTCTCTACCCTTTCTATTACTCACTGAGATTTACTTACCCTCTAATGTACTATTTTGACAATCTCGAATATGACCTCTATTGCTTCACTCATGTGGGTCTTGTTGTTCTTATTATGTGGGGGTGGGGGGGGGATGGGGGCTGGTCCCTCTTAGGAAGCACACAGCTAGATCCCATGGGGGTGTGGAGGGGGACCCGCCCTTACTCCTTCCTCTCTTTATGCCCTCTGGTCTCCCGTTCTTTTCCGAGACCGCAATAGTTCGAGAGTTCTGTTGACCTAGAGGGAAGACGTGTCTAGAGGTATATCCCTTCAATACAGTATACGGGAATATTGATATATAACTTTTACCTTGCAACTAAGTTATCGAGATTTTCTGATGATATGTACAAAACGTTTTGCTCATTGTGTTTATCTCTGAAAAAATGTAATAAAAACTTATTGAATTAAAAAAACTCAATAGGGAGTCGATGCGCCTTTCCAAAATAGAACTCTCCTGGGCTGGTCGTCTTGCTTCCTTTAAGATGTTGCTACTTCCCCAGATCCTGTACATTTTTCGCACGCTCCTTATTCCCTTAAAAACCTCCCATCTCCGCTCATTAAATTCTATCCTTAGGTCCCATGTCTGGGGCTCACGCAAGCCCAGATGCTCTAAGACACTGTTAACTAGACATAGGTCTGTGGGTGGTATGGGCCTCACGGACATAAGAGACTACTACCGTGCCTCACTTCTAAACCAGCTTAGGATGTGGTTCACAGACCCTCAGGCGTCCCCCTGGGGTAGTATTGAGAGATCGTTGAGTCCCACTAAGGACTTGGTCTCCTTGCTGTACCTGGACAGGTTGAGGCCTTTTCCTCTACATCGGTTGCCCTTGTCTCTTCGGGCCTCACTGGAGGCCTGGAGGGACCTTGGCAACAGGACCGATCCCCGCGATGCGTTGGTAGATGTACCGGTCCCTATTGAGATCTTATAAAGCGCAATCCCCAATGTCAGTCTTAGAAGTTGGAGAGACAAAGGTATCACTCAGGTCTCCCACCTCTTTAGTGCTAACCACATTTCCACTTTCCAGTCCCTTCAGGCTACATACCACCTCACTCAATCAGATCTGTACAGGTTTTGCCAGGTGTCACATTTCCTTAGCTCTGTCAGTGAACATAGAGTGCTCCTCCCGGACCAGGTATGGAGGTTCTACGGATCCACAACCCCCTCCACCAAGGGGATTCCCCTCTTCTACAGTCTTCTCCAGCACAGGCACTCCTTTGTCAAGTCCCCTCCTTTCCTGAAATGGGAGGAAGATTTGGGTACCGTCTTTACAGACCTTCAATGGCGAGTGGCCCTCAACTCGGTGTACAAAGCATCCAAATGCACTAACCATTGGGAACTTGCCCAAAAAATTGCCCTGAGGTGGTACCTTACGCCATATAGAATGTCTAATTTCTCCCAAGACAACTCCCCTCTGTGCTGGAGGGACTGTGGTGAGGTGGGTAATATTATGCATGTCTTTTGGAAATGCAAACACTTAACAAGTTTCTGGAAGAGTTTGTTCAAGTGTATATCCTCTATTACTGGGGTTCTTACGCGGCCAGGCCCTGCGTTGGCCCTGCTAGGTTTGAGCATTGACTCCTTCCCCCCCCCAGTTCCGTACTGTAGTGACACATCTGTTGCTAGCTGCAAGATCGTGGATTACCCGGAACTGGAAGTCCTCCACAGTCCCAAATCTCTTAGATGTAATCACCTTCACTCGTAATAACTATATATATGAATCCCAAATAGCCTCTAGAATGGGTCAGAGGAGAAGCTTTGACAAAAAATGGCAGATCTGGAGAGAATTAGTTAGTGAGTGAACTTACCTTTGGTACACGGTTTTCTTGATGATAATGTAAAGCGAGCGGCGGCTCTCATCACGTCCTGGTATGACTACTACCCCTATCTTAATCAGTTCTTGTGGTCCATCTCACCCCTGTTTTGTGTCCCCCCCTTTTATTTTTTTTATTATTGATCCAGTTATATTCACTTTATTCGACTACATTCCATTCCATTACTTATTCCCTCCTCTCTCCTTCCAACGGGTGGTCTACTGGCATTGGTCCCTTTCCTGACCTGTCGGGGACGGAGTTTGCAGGGCTGTTTATTGGTTGGTTGCATTTTCCCGGTCTGTATAATATGTTTTACGATGTAACAGGCTTTGCCTAAACTGTAGTGGAAATGTGTTCCCATGCTTATGACAATTGCCCATATTACGTCCCTGTTCTCTCTGTGGTCCAATGACTCATGACTTCTTGATGCATTTGTTTATATGTTTGTAAAACTGAAAACTTTTCAATAAAAATTTAATTGGAAAAAAAAAGCATTGGCTTCTTGCGGTTTAATTTGGAGCATGCACACTGGAATACTTTCACGGACGGCGCATGCGCCGTTCGTAAAAAGCGTAATTTACGTGGGGTCACATTAAATTTACATAACACACGCCCACATCTTCCACATTTGAATTAGGCGGGCTTACACCAGCCTATGTACGCTACGCCGCTGCAACTTTAGTTTGAGAATACTGCACTTGCCTGTCAAAGTTGCGGAGGCGTAATGTAAATAGGATACGTTACGCCCGCACAAAGATGCGCGCTTCTACGTGAATCCGGGCCTATAACTTTTGTGCAAACCAATCAATATACGCTTATTGGAAATGTTTTTACCAAAAATATAAAGAAGAATGCATAGTTTTTTTTACATTTTTTATTGGATTTATTATAGCAGAAAGTAAAGAACATTTTTTATATAAAAAACACACTGTAAATAAAAGAAAAAAACACAAAACAAATGTTAAAGCCCCCAGTTCCCACATACATGCACATCATGCAAATGGCAGCTTCAGGTGCGGTTATGTAGGAAAACAACAATCACACCACACATATCGCTGCACACACCAGAGGGAGAGGAATGACTCTAGGGACATCATTCATGGAGAACTTCTTATGCCGCGTACACACGACCGCTTTTCATGGCAGTGAAAGAAACAACATCAGCAATGTATAAAATTATTATGAAAACTATAGTAGTAACTAATGGCTTAAGGAGCAAACCCACCATATTACTCAATCGAGTTCCAACTCAACCCATCCTAGAAAATGGACCCCACTTCCTCCCCCCAGGTGCCTGTTGGATCTACTTTACCTTGTGTAGATATCTCCTTCTGAGATCCTCATGATATAAAACAAATGTACAACACTCTCTATGTGACACCAGTGCCACATAGAATGTCAGGTACCACCATGTCAGGGACCACCATGTCAGGGACCACCATGTCAGGGACCACCAGAGCGGGATTATTATCAGTAAATACTTATATATACACAGCAGGGATCTCCCACGGTGTCCGATATTGTTATATGAGAACAAGGGGGCGTGTCAGACTGATGGCTGAGCTCAGGAGAGGGAAAGCAGCCAGCGGACTTACAAATAGGAAGTCAGCAGGCAATAACGTTTTTTCAGCAAGTTCAGTAGCCCATTACAGACGAACTACAGAGCTCAGAAAAACATGGATGGCAAATTTTGTTGGAAACAAAATTTGGAGTTCTGCTTTAAGGTTTAAACCACCATATGAATGAAAACTGACAGTTGTAAGAACCCCCGGCAGTGTTACATGGCGTTTCCCATCCCCCTCCAACTGTTATTTTTGACAAATAGCTTGGCCTTCTACAGGAAGTAGAAGAAAACAGATCTACTGGGAGGGTCAATAGGTAATAAAAATGTTACAAGGGGAATCTCGGAAAAACAAAAACATCTACACGAATAACAGATTGCACGATTTATGGAATTAGTTACACTTTAGTGCCAACATCATAACATTTCCAGGGACAAGAAGTGTTCTTTACAAACTTTACCCCAAAAAGAGATCTGTCCAATCAGAGTCATTAAAGTGAACCCCATTCAGAGGAATTTCAGCCTCCTATTGAAAGTATGAGTACTGTTGAATGAATCCCATAAACAGCAGCAACTCAGGCCCCGTACACACGTCCGAGGAACTCGACGGGCAAAACACATCGTTTTGCTCTTCGAGTTCCTTGTGAAGCCGCCGAGGATCTCGGCGGGCCGAAATTTCCCATTGAACAACGAGAAAATAGAGAACAAGTTCTCTATTTGGCCTGACGAGATCCTCATCGGCTTCCTCGGCCAAAAGTGTACACACCACCGGGTTTCTTGGCAGAATACGACTCCGATCGAGTTTCTGGCTGAATTCTACCGAGAAACCCGCTTGTGTGTACGGGGGCCTCAGTGTTGGAAGTCCTACACCAGCTTGGGAAGTTGCTTTCTCACTGAACAGAGACTTCTCCCTGGCTGGTGTCCCAACTACAGACCTGCCTGTAAAGCTGTCATCTATGAGAGGAGAGGAAACACGGAAAGGAAGCATTGATGGTGAAGAGGGAGGGGGGACATGTAATGGGAGGTGTGGACAAGGTGGGCTTAGCTGGGGCCCTCAAGCCTGGTTGATGAAGTATCAACAGTCAGAAGAATTTGGAATGAGCTTTCAAAATTTGGAAGGTTCGGCAAGATGCCACTTGACCACTAGTCTTTGTACGGCGGCAGTGTTGGTCATGTATTAGCTCAGGATCTGTCAATGAAGAAAACATTTGGGATCACAGCTCAGTTAGTGAATGATGAAATACATGACATGTTCAGACAAAGCTCCATGAAAAAAGGTAAACATGAGAATAACGATGGAAACAATTCAGTCATGGGTGCTTATCTAAAAAAAATGTCAAAAGGTAAAATATTTGCAGACCTTCTAATGCTGCGTACCCACGATCGGTTTGTCTGATGAAAACGGTCTGATGGACCGTTTTCATCAGACTAAACCGATCGTGTGTGGGCTCCATCGGTTATTTATCCATCGGTTAAAAAATTAGGAACTTGTTTTAAATTTATCTGATGGATGAAAAACCTATAGAAAAAAACGATTGTCTGTGGGCACGTCCATCGGTCAAAAATCCATGCATGCTCAGAATCAAGTCGACGCACGCTTGGAAGCATTGAACTAAATTTTTTTCAGCACGTCATTGTGTTTTACATCACAGCGTTTTGACACAATAGTTTTTTTAAATGATGGTGTGTAGGCACGACTGATCATCAGTCAGCTTCATCGGATAACTGATGGAAAAATCCATCAGACCGTTTTCATCTAATGGACCGATCATGTGTGCAGGGCATAAGTGTGATTAGATCTGCGTAATCTATCTGATTTAAGATCCGCCGCCGTAAGTTTTAGTGGCAAGTGGGTAATTCACTAAACACTTACCTCCAAACTTGCGGCGGTGTATCTTAAATCCCCCGGCGGAATTCAAATTCCCTGGCTAGGGGGAGTGTAGCATTTAAATCAGGCGCAACCCCGTGCTGATTTAACTGCGCATGCGCCGTCCGTGAATTTTCCCGGCGTGCATTGCTCCCACTGACGTCACTAGAACGTCATTGGTTTCGGCGTGAGCGTAACTTGCGACGAGCGGTTTTGTGAATCGACGTACGCAAACGACGTAAAAAAAAAAATTTGACGCGGGAACGATGGCCATACTTAACATTGGCTGCACCTCATAGAAGCAGGGGTAAGTATACGCCAGGAAAACGCTTACGTAAAGTGACTGCGTCGGGCCCGTGTACGTTCGTGAATTGGCGTATCTCGCTGATTTGCATATCGTCGCTGTAAATCAGCGAGAACGCCCCCAGCGGCCATTTTTAAATTGCAGTTAAGATCCGACGGTGTTACACAGTTACACCTGTCGGATCTTAGGCATATCTATGCGTAACTGATTCTAAGAATCAGTCGCATAGATACGACCGGCCTAACTCTGAGATACGACGGTGTATCAAGAGATACACTGTCGTATCTCTTTGAGAATATGGCCCAAAGCCTCCAATCATTACATTTCAATTTGCTCACAAATTTTAGTTAATTTTTTTAAGTAGCATTTTATCTTTTCACTTCTTCCCTAGCTTGTGGGATAACATTGGGGCTGTGAAACTAATGGGATGCCCGCAAATCCGTTGATACCCCTTAATTCAGAGTTTCCTCTCTGTAGCTGAAGTTTGTAAATCCTCTGGTGATAGATGATGCCGACATTAATGTAAAAGCTTTGTCACATTCAGAGCATTAAAATGGCTTCTCTCCAGTGTGAATCCTCTGGTGTCTGATAAGATGTGACGTCTGTGTAAAAGCTTTGCCACATTCAGAACATTGATATGGTTTATCTTCAGTGTGAATCCTCTGGTGTGTCATAAGGTGTGACTTACGTGTAAAAGCTTTGCCACATTCAGAACACTGATATGGTTTCTCTTCAGTGTGAATCCTCTGGTGTGTCATAAGGTGTGACTTCTGTGTAAAAGCTTTGCCACATTCAGAACACTGATATGGTTTCTCTTCAGTGTGATTCCTCTGGTGTGTCATAAGGGTTGACTTCTGTGTAAAAGCTTTGCCACATTCAGAACACTGATATGGTTTCTCTTCAGTGTGAATCCTCTGGTGTGTCATAAGGTGTCCCTTACGTGTAAAAGCTTTGCCACATTCAGAACACTGATATGGTTTATCTTCAGTGTGAATCCTCTGGTGTGTCATAAGGGTTGACTTCTGTGTAAAAGCTTTGCCACATTCAGAACATTGATATGGTTTCTCTTCAGTGTGAATCCTCTGGTGTGTCATAAGGTATGACTTCTGTGTAAAAGCTTTGCCACATTCAGAACACTGATATGGTTTCTCTCCATTGTGAATCCTCTGGTGTGTCATAAGGTATGACTTCTGTGTAAAAGCTTTGCCACATTCAGAACACTGATATGGTTTCTCTTCAGTGTGAATCCTCTGGTGTGTCATAAGGTATGACTTCTGTGTAAAAGCTTTGCCACATTCAGAACACTGATAAGGTTTCTCTCCAGTGTGAATCCTCTGGTGTGTCATAAGGGTTGACTTACGTGTAAAAGCTTTGTCACATTCAGAACATTGATACGGCTTCTCTCCAGTGTGAACCTTCTGGTGTGTGATATGTTTTGCCTCCATTGTAAATCTTTATAACATTCCAAACAAGAAATTTCTTCTGAAATGACTCCTCTTATGTATACATGGGTTGGACTTTACTCTAAAGCCATTGTCACTTCCAGAACACTGAAATGACTCCTCTCCTGTTGTCCTCTGAGGCGGGATCGATGTTGAAGAGAATTCAGAACAACATTTAGAACACGGATATGACTTGTGTCCTGTGTGAATCCTCCAGTGAATTGTGATAAAGACTTTCAGTGACTTCAGACACCCATATGGCTTCACTTCCCATGTGACTTTGTTGTATTGATGAAGTCCAACATGATAGAAAACCTGGTTCATCAATCCACCTGTACAGAAAAAAAAAAAAAAAGTCAGAATTCTATAAAAAGGGCTGAATAAAGTTGTTTTCTTTTTTAACATTCATTATTAAATGTATCTAATATATAGAAACAATGGGGCAGATCCACAAAGAAATTACGTATCCTCAAAACAAGATACAACGGCATCTCGGCTAGATCTGACAGGCATACGTCTTAGTACGCCGTCGGATCTAAGCTGCAATTTTTCAGTGGCCGCTAGGTGGCGTTTCCGTCGAATTCCGCATTGAGTATGCAAATTGGCTATTTACGGCGATCCACGAACGTACGTCTGGCCGGCGCATTTTTTTTACGTTGTTTGCGTTCGGCCTTTTCCGGCGTATAGTTAAAGCTGCTGTTATGAGGCGTATTCAATGTTAAGTATGGCCGTCATTCCCGCGTACAATTTTGAATTTATTACGTCATTTGCGTAAGTCGTTCGCGAATAGGGATTTGCGTAGAATGACTTCACCGCCGTGAGCATTGGCTTGTTCTGGGTTAATTTTGAGCATGCGCACTGGGATATCCCCATGGACGGCGCATGCGCAGTTAAAAAAAAAAACGTTTACATCGGGTCATGACGTATTAACATAAAACACACCCCCATTACATCCATTTGAATTCCGCGCCACTACGCTGTAGAAGATACACTACGCCGCCGTAACTTATGGCGCAAATTCGTTGAGGATTCGAAAAAAAAAGATAAGTTACGGCGGCTTAGTGTATCTTAGATAAACTGCACCTGGCGCAAAGGTACGTGGATCTGCCCCAATATATACAATATTATTTTACTGAGGACAATATATTATTCCCATTGGCTGATAAAATGTACATTTTATTACAATTTCCAGCGGGAGAATCTCATTCAGAGAAATGTGCTGCATAGTGACCGAGGAATGTTCTTGGGTTCAGATTTGTGGGGACTTTAGGCAAGCCGTCTAAAAATCCCAAAAATTGCAGAAATTGAATGCAAACCTCATTGAAATCAATAGGAGGCAAATCTTGAAAATCAATTCTCTGCATTTTCAGAGCGATTAATTATTCCTAATGATCTTCCTCGCCCTTCAGAGATGTGGTGAGATCTTCCTCTCCTTTGATCTCAGTAACCCTGGAAATCCACAGAGACATTTCAGTGGGATAGAAGATCTCACCACGTTTATAAGGTGAATGAGTAGTGATATTTTATATAAAGCTTTAGAAAGGAGGGTCATGTGTAGAAGAAAAGCTGAAGGGTCTTCTCTCAGGTGTATTCTGGGTAGATGTTTGGTAAGTCTTTAAATTTCTCTCCACAAAGGGAACAGCAGATATTCTATATATATATATATATATAAACTCCACTCTAAAAAAAAAAAAAGAGTTCTGAAGTTTTTTGGGGTGATTGTTGCACATAGGGCAGCCCAGTCAAATGAATGGTCTACCCTATGCATGACGAGTAAAAATGCTTCAGAATGCTAAAAAACCTCATGGGGGGGTGCGAGTTCCCACTACGCAGATATATGAATGCGGCTTGACAGCTGAGTGACTCCATCACCTCCATCCTATGTACTTATATAAAGCTGGCCATATACTATGCAATCTGATTGTACAATGTCCTTTAGGTGTACCAGGTTGTATAGTGTATGGTGATCATTACAGAACACAGGGCACACTTCTCCAAATTGCAATATTACAGCTCTATCCACATCAACTGTTATCTGATCGCTCAGCTCCTGCACACTCTGCCAAATGAACGATCTATAGCTGTGTATTTAGTGAGAACGGTGATCACTGATTGCATAGGAAAAATGTGCACCTGATGAGGTGTGCTGGAAGGGGGAGGGGAGATGATGCAGGGTGTGTAACATCTCAAGGTGTGTCCAGGAAGTAATGGAGAAGTGATTATACAGCGAGCTGGACACTGAGGTAAGGGGGGTGTAAGACAAAGAGAAATAAGTACATTAATGGTATATTGGTACATAGGGGGTCTGGGATTTAGGGGGGACTTATCCTTTAAGTCAGCAATGTGAGGGGTGCAGTGTTTGGGATGCACAGTGTTCATAGATTAGTGAGGGGGAGGGGTGAAAGGACGCAGTGAGGGTCTGCGACAATAAAAACTGCTCTTGGACAGATTGTCACCAACAACTGCCTGGTGAGGTCCAATGACCACAAAGCTTTAAGATCAAATGTAAAATGTCCCAGAAGGGGGCGCTCTGTCAGGGGGGATAGAGAAGAGCGATCTGGAGATCTGACCTCGGAAGGAACAGTAATGGGAGGTGTACTGTAGATCTGCTTCATTGCCGGGTTCACCTCCATTACCACCAACAAGTGATCTTCCATATACCAGCAAAGACAAGTGTGACCCCAAATCTCATCCAGTCACCTTACATGAGAACATGTCCCCCCATCCCCCATCCTGTGTCAGGGTGCATAAGGAGGATCTAGTCTGCCGGTCTGTAGTAAGTATGGTGGAGAGGAGGGGGAGGGGTATTAGGAAGGTCATGTATGTCAGCTGTGCTGGATCATTAGAGGCCCCAGACCTGCAATCCGGACAGTTCAGTGTACAGACAGAGGGGGGATTTACTAAATAGGATGTTCAAAGAAATTTCCCCCAGAGATCAGTGAATGTGGATATTCATTACAAAGTGACATTTCACCAATCACGTGCAAAGAAATAAAACACGCGGGCCCGATTCAGATACCTGAGCGTATCTGTCCGGCCGGCGTAACGCATCTTAGATACGTTACGCCGCTGTAACTTTGGGCGCAAGTTCTGTATTCAGAAAGAACTTGCGCCCTTATTTACAACGTATGTGTTGCGGCGTAAGGCCGCGTAATTCAAATGGGGATGTTGGGGGTGTGTTTTATCTAAACTTGACTTGACCCTGCGTATTTTACTTTTTTAACGGTGCATGCGCCGTTCGTGAAAACATCCCAGTGCGCATGCTCGAAATTCCGCCACAAAACGTCATTGCTTTCGACGTGAACGTAAATGACGTCCAGCCCTATTCGCGAACGACTTACGCAAACAACATAAAAATTTCAAAACTCGGCGCGGGAACGACGGCCATACTTAACATAGGATACGCCGCACATACCCTTCATATAGCAGGGGTAACTTTACGCCGGAAAAAGCCGAACGCAAACGACGTAAAAAAAAAAAATCGCTGGGCGGTCGTTCGTTCCTGAATCAACGTAAATAGTAATTTGCATATTCCTCGCGTAAACAAACGGAAGCGCCACCTAGCGGCCAGCCTGAAAATGCAGCCTAAGATACGACGGTGTAAGACACTTACACCTGGCGGATCTTAGGGATATCTATGCGTAACTGATTCTCTGAATCAGGCGCATAGATACGACGGCCGGACTCAGAGATACGACGGCGTATCAGGGGATATGCCGTCGTATCTCTTTTCTGAATCTGGCCCATGGAGTTTTACTTACACGTGATTGGATGATGGAAATCAGCAGAGCTCCGCCCCATTCACTGACCCCTTGTCTACCAATGTACATTTTTTATCCTTCTGGTATTCAAAAGGTTAATAGAGAAAAGAGCTTTGTATTATTCTCAGCCAGTGATTGGCCGTCATGTAGAAGTGATCGGGGCAGCTGGAGAACCGGCCAATCACAATACAGACAATGTGTCACCCCTCCCCCCTGCTATTTCCTGCCGTGTTTCCTCTGGGAGGTCCAAGATGGAGGAACATTGATAAACCACTATGGCTTGTCAGGTAGGAGGAGCTTGGAGAACATCCCATCCCCCGATATCCTCTGTCATGAATGACAAGAATTGTGTCACCTCCGGGGTCACCGCTGTCATTCCCGACTACTGTAGCTGGTCAATGTACAACACAATATATAGAGTAGAGAGGTCAGCACTATTGTAATGTACAACACAATATATAGAGTAGAGGGGTCAGCACTATTGTAATGTACAACACAATATATAGAGTAGAGCGGTCAGCACTATTGTAATGTACAACACAATATATAGAGTAGAGGGGTCAGCACTATTGTAATGTACAACACAATATATAGAGTAGAGGGGTCAGCACTATTGTAATGTACAACACAATATATAGAGTAGAGGGGTCAGCACTATTGTAATGTACAACACAATATATAGAGTAGAGGGGTCAGCACAATATTATAGTCATAGTGCCCCTTATACTGCTGGTCAGGGGGGACAAATGATTTGGGTCTGTGGTCAGCAGGATGAAAACAATGTTCAGCCATAGTGGTCAGTGGGAGGAGTCTGATGTTACAGACTATGGTATCGGGGTACAGGGATGTGGGGGGTCAGACAACACACGGGGTATCACCTTCTGTTGTATATCCACAGAAATCACCCAGCACGCTGGCAGATTGTCAGGAGAACCCCAAGTTCCCACCCCAGACAGGGGTAACAGCTGTATAACAGCACACACACTCTATTATCCCACCACTGCCACACACATGACAAGGAGGGAAGCCCCACGGGAACTAGAAAATCAGGAGAGGACCTTGTTTGGTGGAGGAGGGAAGGAGAGGGAGATTATTGGTAGCCAGTAATACCAGCTGTGATAGACTTGGCACAGCCTGCAATACCTCTGATCACCACTAGAGGGAGACTCCGCCCATATCTAGCTGGCTGACCACACACAGGCAGATACAAATCTTACATACAATCTGAACTCTAATGCCCCGTACACACGAGTGGAATTTCCGCCAGCAAAAGTCTGATGTGAGCTTGTCATCGGAAATTCCTCTCGTGTGTACGGGGCATAAGGGTTGGGGGTCAGTCTAGTAATCAGCACACACTTCTGGGGTTCCTCAGGCACCCCTACAAGATAGAATCCTTGTGTTACTCCCTCTTCCTGCTCCCCATGTACACCTCACACCAGACACATGACAGGGGGCAGTGAGGGGAGAGGGGGGATTGGGGTGAACAGGGAGGCAGTTGGGGGGGGGGGCAGGGAAGTAGACAGGGAAGTGGAGGGGACAGGTGGGCAGTGAGAGGTAAGTGGGAGGAAAAAATGCCCGTTTTCTGTGATCAGTGGGGGGATGGGTTGTTATTATTTGATAAAATAAATAGTGATCACTGAGGGGAAATGTTGAAAATCTAAAAAAAGAACATAGGTGCTCATTGGTGGGACAGGGGAGCAGGAGGACGGAAAGGGGGCATTGGGGGACAGGGATATAGACATTGAAGAAAGTGGAGACAAAGGTGTGGACGGTAGGGCAGTGTGGGGACAAAGGGCTGGAAAGGGGGGCAGTGTGGGGACAAAGGGCTGGACAGAGGGGGAAGTGTAGGGACAGAGGGCTGGACAGGGGGCAGTGTGGAGGACAGGGTTTGACAGAGGGTAGTGAGGGGAACACATGGGAGGACAAGGGGCAGTAGGGAGACAGAGATGTGGGCAGGGGGATAGAGTGGTGGATAGGGGGCAGTGGGGGGATAGAGGGTGCACAGGGGAGCAGTAGGGGAACAGAGGGGAGAGGAGGCAGAGGGGTGAAACACAGGGCTGAACAGGGGGCAATGGGGGGACACAGGGGTGTACAGAGGGAATGTGGGGGGACACAGGGTTGGACGGGGGCAGAGGAGATGGATAGGGGGACAGTATTGGGACAGAGGGGATGGACAAGGGGCAGGGGTAAGACAGAGGGGTATGTAGAGATAGAGGGCTGAACAGGAAGACAGTAGTGGGACAGAGGGGATGAACAGGTGAGAAGTAAGGGGAGAGGGGCAGTGTGGGGACAAAGGGCTGGACAGGGGGGCAGTGGGGTGGACAGAGGACAGTGTGGGGACAAAGGGCTGGACAGGGGGGCAGTGGGGTGGACAGAGGGCAGTAGGGAAACACATGGGAGGACAGGGGGCAGTAGGGGCTCAGAGGTGTGGGCAGGGGGACAGAGGTATGACAGAGGGGTGTATAGGGGGCAAAGGAGTGGACAGGGGGCAGTGGGGGAACATAGGGGAGGGGGCAGTGGCGGTAGACACAAGACTTACAGGGGGGCAGTGGGGGGACACAGAGGTGGACAGAGTTGAAGTGAGGGACACAGGGGTGTATAGGGGGCCAGAGGGGTGGACAAGGGGGCAGTGGAGAGACAGAGGGGCAGTGGGGAAATAGAGGAGGGGACAGGAGGTCAGTGGGTGGATGGGTTGCAGTGGGGTGAATTAGGAGATGAATACCTGTCTGGTGGTGTCCTGGTCTAAAGATTGATGTGGAGCTCCTCTGATGAGTCTTCTATGGTTGGGGTCCTCTCGGATGGTCCCTCTTGGCTCCTCTGATGACTCTTCTATGGTCGGGTGATTTCTGACTCTTCCCAGCTGAAGGGGGAAATCTCTCCCAACTCTCGGCTTCTTTTCCTCCGGCTCACAAGTGTCCACAATCAGGGGAAAGTTCTCCTCCGTGTCCCTGATGGAAGATGGAGGCTTCTTGTCCTGGCTGAGAGGTGTGAGGGACGTTCTGTGTCTGCACTACGGATCTGGGAAGACTCCAATCACATTGTGAGCCAGCTTCCTCACAGGGGCCCCTCCCCCACAGATGCCTCAGGGCCATGCTGACTACAAACACAGTGTGGGGGAGGGGGGATTAACAAAGAGGACCCCTCCTTCCATTCTCCCACAGATGCCCCTGAGGCAACGCTGACTTCAAACACAGGACAGGGAGGGGATCACAAAGAGGACCCCTCCCCCCATTCTCTGGGATGACACAATATAATCTCATTCCAGGTTGGTCATGTGAAGAAGGTTTGTTGGACGTTCTTCTGGTTGGTGGAGGGAAATGAACGTTGATTATTGAGCGCAGTCAGGAGAAGATTGGGAGGAGCAGGATGGGGAATTTCTCTCCAAGGAATGAATTTCTAGCAGTGAATGTGATTTTCATTCAGTAAATTCCATTCATTCCAAAATGTGATGATAAAAGGAAATGAAATGTTGATCTCCTTCTGAGCGCCATTCATCAATCCATGGAATCAGGGGCGGACTGACAGCTCATGGGGCCCCCGGGCAAAAGAAGATCATGGGGCCCCCTGTGTCCCCGCCCACGTTCAAGCTATATCCACACAAAGTCCCACCTACATATTGCACTGCCCACATTGCAAATAATTTCTCTACACAATGTTCAAAATAAATGTTTATTATAGGAATTTAATTCTTGCCACTGATCACCAATGTAAGGGACATTCTTCCCACTGATCACCAATGTAAGGGACATTCTTCTCACTGATCACCAATGTAAGGAACATTCTTCTCACTGATCACCAATGTAAGGAACATTCTTCCCACTGATCACCAATGTAAGGAACATTCTTCCCACTGATCACCAATGTAAGGGACATTCTTCCCACTGATCACCAATGTAAGGGACATTCTTCCCACTGATCACCAATGTAAGGGACATTCTTCCCACTGATCACCAATGTAAGGGACATTCTTCCCACTGATCACCAATGTAAGGAACATTCTTCTCACTGATCACCAATGTAAGGGACATTCTTCCCACTGATCACCAATGTAAGGGACATTCTTCTCACTGATCACCAATGTAAGGAACATTCTTCTCACTGATCACCAATGTAAGGAACATTCTTCCCACTGATCACCAATGTAAGGAACATTCTTCCCACTGATCACCAATGTAAGGAACATTCTTCCCACTGATCACCAATCTAAGGGACATTCTTCCCACTGACCACCAATGTAAGGGACATTCTTCCCACTGATCACCAATGTAAGGGACATTCTTCTCACTGATCACCAATGTAAGGGACATTCTTCCCACTGATCACCAATGTAAGGGACATTCTTCCCACTGATCACCAATGTAAGGGACATTCTTCTCACTGACCACCAATGTAAGGGACATTTTTCCCACTGATCACCAATGTAAGGGACATTCTTCCCACTGATCACCAATGTAAGGGACATTCTTCTCACTGATCACCAATGTAAGGGACATTCTTCCCACTGATCACCAATGTAAGGGACATTCTTCCCACTGATCACCAATGTAAGGGATATTCTTCTCACTGATCACCAATGTAAGGGACATTCTTCTCACTGATCACCAATGTAAGGGACATTCTTCCCAATTTTGTTTATTAAAAGTCTTGCAAACAAAAAGCATAAAATCAGTATAAGATATACATAAATATACACATATTTACATAAATGAAAATAAAATAAAAAATAAAATAAATCTGCTCTCAAACAAAAGACTTTACAGCAAAACAAAAATTATGTAATCACTGGGAAAATAAATCTGAATACAAACTCACACCACTACACCAGACAAACCTGCAAGGTCAAGAAACAAACCTGCACCCATTATTGCATGCAGCCCTTCTAAGAAACGTCCAACACCATACATCTACCTATTTCTACCTCAATTACCCGCCGGCACGTTACCATATCGGTTTTAAAAAGTACCGCAACTCCGCTGCAGGGCTCAGCCGCAAGAGACCAAAAGGAGGGACCGCATCTCCACTCCCTTTTTGCCAGATGGACATCGGCCAAAGTATGGAGCCAGGTCTCTTGCAAAAATAAAATCTCGACATCAAACTCGCTGAGCAAAAATAAGGCCATATCACGAGCTCTTGCAGATTTAATGCTGGCGACATTAATGGTCGCCACCTTTATCGGAGGGGGAACTGCCATCAGGATGATTGGGGTAGTCGTTTCTTGACCTTCACCACACTCTCATCACCAGAAACCGCTCTCTTCAAACTACGTGACTCCCCCTCATCCATAGATGAAAAAGAGGAAGACAAAGACATCTCATCACCCGACAACACAGAAAAGGTGTTACCAAGGGGAACCCCTCTTGGATCCGACTCTGAGGAAGAGACGACTGGTTTTCTAGCCTTTCTCTTCTTTTTTTTCTTCCTCCTGATCGTCTCCCACCCCTCCTCATCCGAATCCCCATCAACTGAATGTGAGACATGGGGTATGGACACCCCTCCATCGGCCCCACCCCCATCCAGCACCCCCACATTCCCCTGACCACGCTTGCGCTGCCGAGGGGCAGGGACTGGAGGCTGAGTGGGAAGATCCGCTAAACCTGCCCCCCCAGCAGCCTCCGCCAGTCTGGAGGATCTACGAATAGATGGATTAGGGACAGGAGGGACAGATTTAGGGACCACATCTCTATGGGGAACAGAAACAGATGACACAGAAGGGACAGACTCAGGGACCACATCACTAGGGGGAACAGAAACAGATGTCACAGACACAGAAGGGACAGACTCAGGGACCACATCACTAGGGGGAACAGAAACAGGTGTCACAGACACAGGAGGGACAACAAGGGTTTCAGTGGCCTCATCCTCCTTATCCAGCCTCTGCAGCTCAGCCTCCAACCCTGGCAGGTTATGTAATGCCTCCGGGCATTGACTGTAGGGGTGACCAAGTTTTTGGCACAAATTGCACCGAATGTCAGTGCAGTCTTTAGCCAAATGGCCGAGCTCCTGGCACAAAGAGCATTTCTTGCGGGTGCAGGTGGAGGCAAAATGGCCCTTGTCACCACATTTATTGCACACCTTAGGCTGACCCTGGTAAAAAATGGTCAGCCTGTCCCTCCCCAGAAAGGCTGAACAGGGCAGATGTTGAACAACATTTCCCTGCACCCCCAATTTTAGTGACACTGTCCAGGCCCCTGTCCATATCCCATGCTGATCAAGGACCTTCCGCAGTGGAGCGAGGACTTCGCCATATCGGCGTAACCATACTACCAAATCAGCCTCTGGGATGGATTCGTTACGCACGAGGATCGTCACTGATTTTATTAGAGGCTGCCTGGAAACCACCTTTGGCATCCAACCATTCCACTGCGGAAGGTCCCTGCGCCCCCTAAAACGTTCCCAAAACAAATCAAGACCCTCAGGTTTTACAAAGGATAAATCAAATTCCCAACTCCCGACGGGACAAATCAAAGCAAAAATGTCTGCGACTTTAAATCCCATTTCCAGGATCAACTCTGCCACCCTCCCCCTTACTGGTGGGGTCCCCTCCCCCTCCCACTTCAACTGGACCACGTTTCTCCGCTTATACCCACCAACCATCCCCCCACTAAACCCCCCCAAATTGTGACCACCAACATGTGCACCATTCCCCCCACCCTCCTTGGTGCGATTCCCCAAAACTGACGCGTAGCTCCCAGCAGATAAACCATTGGTTTGTTTTGAACCATCTGACACATTTGCAGCAGATATCGATTGCACAGATTTGGTCTGAACAATCGGTGAGTCTTTCCTCTGCTGAGCAGGGGGAGGAATGTCATTTTTATTTTTCCCAGCAGTATTAACCCCTTCACCACCCACCACATCCATTGTTTTATCATTACTGTCATTCTTAGAACTTGCTGGAATATTCACAGTTCCTGCAGTCTTCCCAGCAGTGTCAGTTCCCACTGCTGTGCTTGTAGAAGCTTCAGCTGGTCGGTTCTCTTCTGTCAGGACAGGGTTGTCATCAGGGGATAGTGCAGGCTGGTCTGACACTGCAGCAGGTGAAACCTCCATTGCTTCTTCCACTACACATGGTGCAATATGCTGATCCCCTCCCCCACCACAGGGAGGCTCAGGTGAGGCAATCTCATTGCTAGTAACAGGCATACCCTGTGCAGCAAACTTAGAGGAACTACAAGTCCCAGCAGAAACTCCAGGCAGCGCTTTGCACAAGGTCTTCCCTTTTTGCTCCTCAGTCAGGACACCGTCCACCACAGCAGGTTGGGCAGACATGTTGGAAGACAGTGAGGGGTGCTGAGATTTCTCCACCTGTACTGGCTTGGCTTCAGGGACTTCTGTATTAGCAGGCTTGTTTGCTCTCAGGGGTGACTCCATCTCCTGGATACATTTCAGGGTGCCATGCTCACTCTCAAGCCCCTGGCTGGTTGCCGTCGGCGATTCCAAGCCCTGACATGGAGGGAGAGGTGCAGAGGCAGATGGACCCGCGTCATCCATTATCTGAGGCTGTTGCTGGTCCCTGGAACTTGCTGTCTGGCTGACAAATCTCCTCTCATTATCAAACTTTTCTCCACTTTTATCTTTCAGCTTTTCCAATAATAAAGATTGTTCCTTTACCTTTTCCTCCAATTCCTGCAACTCAGGCTTCATGGCCAAACGATTTTTACTCCAGGCCTGGAAATACTTGATTTTGAAGGATTTGTGTTCAGCCTTCAAAATTTTAAGTTTTTCTTCAGCTCTTCCAATCGCCCGAAAACGATCGATGGTCTTCTGACTGAAGACATTTGCATCCACAGCAGGGCCTGGACCTACAGACAGATCGTCCACCTCCTCCTCACTAGGCCCCGTATCATCAGGGGGATCCGTCCCGGGGCCTCCCCCAGGATCAGGCATTATTCCTGGGCCAAGCTAGCAGGCAAGGCCCAGGCTTGAAAAAGGTCGGTTCTCTCAGAGAGCTCCTTGGGTGTGTCCTCCTCCTTCTTCCCACTGACCACCAATGTAAGGGACATTCTTCCCACTGATCACCAATGTAAGGAGCATTCTTCCCACTGATCACCAATGTAAGGAACATTCTTCCCACTGATCACCAATGTAAGGGACATTCTTCTCACTGATCACCAATGTAAGGAACATTCTTCCCACTGATCACCAATGTAAGGAGCATTCTTCTCACTGATCACCAATGTAAGGGACATTCTTCCCACTGATCACCAATGTAAGGGACATTCTTCCCACTGATCACCAATGTAAGGGACATTCTTCCCACTGATCACCAATGTAAGGAACATTCTTCTCACTGATCACCAATGTAAGGAACATTCTTCCCACTGATCACCAATGTAAGGGACATTCTTCTCACTGATCACCAATGTAAGGGGACATTCTTCTCACTGATCACCAATGTAAGGGACATTCTTCCCACTGATCACCAATGAAAGGAACATTCTTCTCACTGATCACCAATGTAAGGAGCATTCTTCCCACTGATCACCAATGTAAGGATCATTCTTCCCACTGATCACCAATGTAAGGAACATTCTTCCCACTGATCACCAATGTAAGGGACATTCTTCCCACTGATCACCAATGTAAGGAGCATTCTTCCCACTGATCACCAATGTAAGGAACATTCTTCTCACTGATCACCAATGTAAGGGACATTCTTCTCACTGATCACCAATGTAAGGAACATTCTTCCCACTGATCACCAATGTAAGGGACATTCTTCTCACTGATCACCAATGTAAGGGACATTCTTCTCACTGATCACCAATGTAAGGAACATTCTTCCCACTGATCACCAATGTAAGGGACATTCTTCCCACTGATCACCAATGTAAGGGACATTCTTCTCACTGATCACCAATGTAAGGGACATTCTTCTCACTGATCACCAATGTAAGGAACATTCTTCCCACTGATCACCAATGTAAGGGACATTCTTCTCACTGATCACCAATGTAAGGGACATTCTTCCCACTGATCACCAATGTAAGGGACATTCTTCTCACTGATCACCAATGTAAGGGACATTCTTCTCACTGATCACCAATGTAAGGGACATTCTTCTCACTGATCACCAATGTAAGGGACATTCTTCTCACTGATCACCAATGTAAGGGACATTCTTCCCACTGATCACCAATGTAAGGGACATTCTTCTCACTGATCACCAATGTAAGGGACATTCTTCCCACTGATCACCAATGTAAGGGACATTCTTCTCACTGATCACCAATGTAAGGGACATTCTTCTCACTGATCACCAATGTAAGGGACATTCTTCCCACTGATCACCAATGTGAGGGACATTCTTCTCACTGATCACCAATGTAAGGGACATTCTTCTCACTGATCACCAATGTAAGGAACATTCTTCCCACTGATCACCAATGTAAGGAACATTCTTCTCACTGATCACCAATGTAAGGAACATTCTTCCCACTGATCACCAATGTAAGGGACATTCTTCTCACTGATCACCAATGTAAGGGACATTCTTCTCACTGATCACCAATGTAAGGGACATTCTTCCCACTGATCACCAATGTAAGGGACATTCTTCCCACTGATCACCAATGTAAGGGACATTCTTCCCACTGATCACCAATGTAAGGGACATTCTTCCCACTGATCACCAATGTAAGGAACATTCTTCTTACTGATCACCAATGTAAGGAACATTCTTCCCACTGATCACCAATGTAAGGAACATTCTTCCCACTGATCACCAATGTAAGGAACATTCTTCCCACTGATCACCAATGTAAGGGACATTCTTCTCACTGATCACCAATGTAAGGGACATTCTTCCCACTGATCACCAATGTAAGGAACATTCTTCCCACTGATCACCAATCTAAGGGACATTCTTCCCACTGATCACCAATGTAAGGGACATTCTTCCCACTGATCACCAATGTAAGGAACATTCTTCTTACTGATCACCAATGTAAGGGGCATTCTTCTCACTGATCACCAATGTAAGGGACATTCTTCCCACTGATCACCAATGTAAGGAACATTCTTCCCACTGATCACCAATGTAAGGGACATTCTTCCCACTGATCACCAATGTAAGGGACATTCTTCTCACTGATCACCAATGTAAGGGACATTCTTCCCACTGATCACCAATGTAAGGGACATTCTTCCCACTGATCACCAATGTAAGGGACATTCTTCCCACTGATCACCAATGTAAGGGACATTCTTCTCACTGATCACCAATGTAAGGAACATTCTTCTCACTGATCACCAATGTAAGGAACATTCTTCTCACTGATCACCAATGTAAGGAACATTCTTCCCACTGATCACCAATGTAAGGGACATTCTTCCCACTGATCACCAATGTAAGGAACATTCTTCTCCCTGATCACCAATGTAAGGGACATTCTTCTCACTGATCACCAATGTAAGGGACATTCTTCCCACTGATCACCAATGTAAGGAACATTCTTCTCACTGATCACCAATGTAAGGGACATTCTTCCCACTGATCACCAATGTGAGGGACATTCTTCTCACTGATCACCAATGTAAGGGACATTCTTCTCACTGATCACCAATGTAAGGGACATTCTTCCCACTGATCACCAATGTAAGGGACATTCTTCCCACTGATCACCAATGTAAGGGACATTCTTCCCACTGATCACCAATGTAAGGGACATTCTTCTCACTGATCACCAATGTAAGGAACATTCTTCTCACTGATCACCAATGTAAGGGACATTCTTCTCACTGATCACCAATGTAAGGAACATTCTTCCCACTGATCACCAATGTAAGGAACATTCTTCTTACTGATCACCAATGTAAGGAACATTCTTCCCAATTTTTGTTTATTAAAAGTCTTGCAAACAAAAAGCATAAAATCAGTATAAGATATACATAAATATACACATATTTACATAAATGAAAATAAATATAGCAAATCTGCTCTCAAACAAAAGACTTTACAGCAAAGCAAAAATCATGTAATCATTGGGAAAATAAATCTGAATACAAACTCACACCACTACACCAGACAAACCTGCAAGGTCAAGAAACAAACCCGCACCCATTATGCATGCAGCCCTTCTAAGAAACGTCCAACACCATACATCTACCTATTTCTACCTCAATTACCCGCCGGCGCGTTACCATATCGGTTTCAAAAAGTACCGCAACTCCGCTGCAGGGCTCAGCCGCAAGAGACCAAAAGGAGGGACGGCATCTCCACTCCCTTTTTGCCAGGTGGACATCGGCCAAAGTATGGAGCCAGGTCTCTTGCAAAAATAAAATCTCAGCATCAAACTCACTGAGCAAAAATACGGCCATATCACAAGCTCTTGCAGATTTAATGCTGGCGACATTAATGGTCGCCACCTTTATCGGAGGGGGAACTGCCATCAGGATGATTGGGGTAGTCGTTTCTTGACCTTCACCACACTCTCATCACCAGAAACCGCTCTCTTCAAACAACGTGACTCCCCCTCATCCATAGATGAAAAAGAAGACGACAAAGACATCTTTTCACCTGACAACACATTAAAGGTGTTACCAAGGGGAACCCCTCTTGGATCCGACTCTGAGGAAGAGACGACTGGTTTTCTTGTCTTTCTCTTCATTTTTTTCCTCCTCCTAATCTTCTCCCACCCCTCCTCATCCGAATCCCCATCAACGGAATGTGAAACATGGGGTATGGACACCCTTCCATCAGCCCCACCCCCATCCAGCACCCCCACATTCCCCTGACCACGCTAGCGCTGCCGAGGGGCAGGGACTGGAGGCTGAGTGGGAAGATCCGCTAAACCTGCCCCCCCAGCAGCCTCCGCCAGTCTGGAGGATCTACGAATAGATGGATTAGGGACAGGAGGGACAGATTTAGGGACCACATCTCTAGGGGGAACAGAAACAGATGTCACAGACACAGAAGGGACAGACTCAGGGACCACATCACTAGGGGGAACAGAAACAGATGTCACAGACACAGAAGGGACAGACTCAGGGACCACATCACTAGGGGGAACAGAAACAGGTGTCACAGACACAGGAGGGACAACAAGAGTTTCAGTGGCCTCATCCTCCTTATCCAGCCTCTGCAGCTCAGCCTCCAACCCTGGCAGGTTATGTAATGCCTCCGGGCATTGACTGTACGGGTGACCAAGTTTTTGGCACAAATTGCACAGAATGTCAGTACAGTCTTTAGCCAAATGGCCAAGCTCCTGGCACAAAGAACATTTCTTGCGGGTGCAGGTGGAGGCAAAATGGCCCTTGTCACCACATTTATTGCACACCTTAGGCTGACCCTGGTAAAAAATGGTCAGCCTGTCCCTCCCCAGAAAGGCTGAACAGGGCAGATGTTGAACAACATTTCCCTGCACCCCCAATTTTAGTGACACTGTCCAGGCCCCTGTCCATATCCCATGCTGATCAAGGACCTTCCGCAGTGGAGCGAGGACTTCGCCATATCGGCGTAACCATACTACCAAATCAGCCTCTGGGATGGATTCGTTACGCACGAGGATAGTCACTGATTTTATTAGAGGCTGCCTGGAAACCACCTTTGGCATCCAACCATTCCACTGCGGAAGGTCCCTGCGCCCCCTAAAACGTTCCCAAAACAAATCAAGACCCTCAGGTTTTACAAAGGATAAATCAAATTCCCAACTCCCGACGGGACAAATCAAAGCAAAAATGTCTGCGACTTTAAATCCCATTTCCAGGATCAACTCTGCCACCCTCCCCCTTACTGGTGGGGTCCCCTCCCCCTCCCACTTCAACTGGACCACGTTTCTCCGCTTATACCCACCAACCATCCCCCCACTAAACCCCCCCAAATTGTGACCACCAACATTTGCACCATTCCCCCCACCCTCCTTGGTGCGATTCCCCAAAACTGACGCGTAGCTCCCAGCAGATAAACCATTGGTTTGTTTTGAACCATCTGACACATTTGCAGCAGATATCGATTGCACAGATTTGGTCTGAACAATCGGTGAGTCTTTCCTCTGCTGAGCAGGGGGAGGAATGTCATTTTTATTTTTCCCAGCAGTATTAACCCCTTCACCACCCACCACATCCATTGTTTTATCATTACTGTCATTCTTAGAACTTGCTGGAATATTCACAGTTCCTGCAGTCTTCCCAGCAGTGTCAGTTCCCACTGCTGTGCTTGTAGAAGCTTCAGCTGGTCGGTTCTCTTCTGTCAGGACAGGGTTGTCATCAGGGGATAGTGCAGGCTGGTCTGACACTGCAGCAGGTGAAACCTCCATTGCTTCTTCCACTACACATGGTGCAATATGCTGATCCCCTCCCCCACCACAGGGAGGCTCAGGTGAGGCAATCTCATTGCTAGTAACAGGCATACCCTGTGCAGCAAACTTAGAGGAACTACAAGTCCCAGCAGAAACTCCAGGCAGCGCTTTGCACAAGGTCTTCCCTTTTTGCTCCTCAGTCAGGACACCGTCCACCACAGCAGGTTGGGCAGACATGTTGGAAGACAGTGAGGGGTGCTGAGATTTCTCCACCTGTACTGGCTTGGCTTCAGGGACTTCTGTATTAGCAGGCTTGTTTGCTCTCAGGGGTGACTCCATCTCCTGGATACATTTCAGGGTGCCATGCTCACTCTCAAGCCCCTGGCTGGTTGCCATCGGCGATTCCAAGCCCTGACATGGAGGAAGAGGTGCAGAGGCAGATGGACCCGCGTCATCCATTATCTGAGGCTGTTGCTGGTCCCTGGAACTTGCTGTCTGGCTGACAAATCTCCTCTCATTATCAAACTTTTCTCCACTTTTATCTTTCAGCTTTTCCAATAATAAAGATTGTTCCTTTACCTTTTCCTCCAATTCCTGCAACTCAGGCTTCATGGCCAAACGATTTTTACTCCAGGCCTGGAAGTACTTGATTTTGAAGGATTTGTGTTCAGCCTTCAAAATTTTAAGTTTTTCTTCAGCTCTTCCAATCGCCCGAAAACGATCGATGGTCTTCTGACTGAAGACATTTGCATCCACAGCAGGGCCTGGACCTACAGACAGATCGTCCACCTCCTCCTCACTAGGCCCCGTATCATCAGGGGGATCCGTCCCGGGGCCTCCCCCAGGATCAGGCATTATTCCTGGGCCAAGCTAGCAGGCAAGGCCCAGGCTTGAAAAAGGTCGGTTCTCTCAGAGAGCTCCTTGGGTGTGTCCTCCTCCTTCTTCCCACTGACCACCAATGTAAGGGACATTCTTCCCACTGATCACCAATGTAAGGAGCATTCTTCCCACTGATCACCAATGTAAGGAACATTCTTCTCACTGATCACCAATGTAAGGAGCATTCTTCTCACTGATCACCAATGTAAGGGACATTCTTCCCACTGATCACCAATGTAAGGGACATTCTTCTCACTGATCACCAATGTAAGGGACATTCTTCCCACTGATCACCAATGTAAGGGACATTCTTCCCACTGATCACCAATGTAAGGGACATTCTTCTCACTGATCACCAATGTAAGGGACATTCTTCTCACTGATCACCAATGTAAGGGACATTCTTCCCACTGATCACCAATGTAAGGAACATTCTTCCCACTGATCACCAATGTAAGGATCATTCTTCCCACTGATCACCAATGTAAGGAACATTCTTCCCACTGATCACCAATGTAAGGGACATTCTTCCCACTGATCACCAATGTAAGGAACATTCTTCCCACTGATCACCAATGTAAGGAACATTCTTCCCACTGATCACCAATGTAAGGATCATTCTTCCCACTGATCACCAATGTAAGGAACATTCTTCCCACTGATCACCAATGTAAGGGACATTCTTCCCACTGATCACCAATGTAAGGAACATTCTTCCCACTGATCACCAATGTAAGGGACATTCTTCCCACTGATCACCAATGTAAGGAGCATTCTTCTCACTGATCACCAATGTAAGGAACATTCTTCTCACTGATCACCAATGTAAGGAACATTCTTCTCACTGATCACCAATGTAAGGAACATTCTTCTCACTGATCACCAATGTAAGGAGCATTCTTCCCACTGATCACCAATGTAAGGAGCATTCTTCCCACTGATCACCAATGTAAGGAACATTCTTCTCACTGATCACCAATGTAAGGGACATTCTTCTCACTGATCACCAATGTAAGGGACATTCTTCCCACTGATCACCAATGTAAGGAACATTCTTCCCACTGATCACCAATGTAAGGATCATTCTTCCCACTGATCACCAATGTAAGGAACATTCTTCCCACTGATCACCAATGTAAGGGACATTCTTCCCACTGATCACCAATGTAAGGAACATTCTTCCCACTGATCACCAATGTAAGGGACATTCTTCCCACTGATCACCAATGTAAGGAGCATTCTTCTCACTGATCACCAATGTAAGGAACATTCTTCTCACTGATCACCAATGTAAGGAACATTCTTCTCACTGATCACCAATGTAAGGAACATTCTTCTCACTGATCACCAATGTAAGGAACATTCTTCCCACTGATCACCAATGTAAGGGACATTCTTCTCACTGATCACCAATGTAAGGAACATTCTTCCCACTGATCACCAATGTAAGGAACATTCTTCTCACTGATCACCAATGTAAGGGACATTCTTCTCACTGATCACCAATGTAAGGGACATTCTTCCCACTGATCACCAATGTAAGGGACATTCTTCCCACTGATCACCAATGTAAGGAATATTCTTCCCACTGATCACCAATGTAAGGAACATTCTTCCCACTGATCACCAATGTAAGGAGCATTCTTCCCACTGATCACCAATGTAAGGGACATTCTTCTCACTGATCACCAATGTAAGGAGCATTCTTCCCACTGATCACCAATGTAAGGGACATTCTTCCCACTGATCACCAATGTAAGGGACATTCTTCCCACTGATCACCAATGTAAGGGACATTCTTCCCACTGATCACCAATGTAAGGAGCATTCTTCCCACTGATCACCAATGTAAGGGACATTCTTCCCACTGATCACCAATGTAAGGGACATTCTTCTCACTGATCACCAATGTAAGGGACATTCTTCCCACTGATCACCAATGTAAGGGACATTCTTCCCACTGATCACCAATGTAAGGGACATTCTTCCCACTGATCACCAATGTAAGGGACATTCTTCCCACTGATCACCAATGTAAGGGACATTCTTCCCACTGATCACCAATGTAAGGAACATTCTTCTCACTGATCACCAATGTAAGGGACATTCTTCCCACTGATCACCAATGTAAGGAACATTCTTCTCACTGATCACCAATGTAAGGAACATTCTTCCCACTGATCACCAATGTAAGGGACATTCTTCTCACTGATCACCAATGTAAGGGACATTCTTCTCACTGATCACCAATGTAAGGGACATTCTTCCCACTGATCACCAATGTAAGGGACATTCTTCCCACTGATCACCAATGTAAGGGACATTCTTCCCACTGATCACCAATGTAAGGGACATTCTTCCCACTGATCACCAATGTAAGGGACATTCTTCTTACTGATCACCAATGTAAGGGGCATTCTTCTCACTGATCACCAATGTAAGGAACATTCTTCCCACTGATCACCAATGTAAGGAACATTCTTCTCACTGATCACCAATGTAAGGGACATTCTTCTCACTGATCACCAATGTAAGGGACATTCTTCTCACTGATCACCAATGTAAGGGACATTCTTCTCACTGATCACCAATGTAAGGGACATTCTTCTCACTGATCACCAATGTAAGGAACATTCTTCTCACTGATCACCAATGTAAGGAACATTCTTCCCACTGATCACCAATGTAAGGGACATTCTTCCCACTGATCACCAATGTAAGGGACATTCTTCCCACTGATCACCAATGTAAGGAACATTCTTCCCACTGATCACCAATGTAAGGGACATTCTTCTCACTGATCACCAATGTAAGGGACATTCTTCTCACTGATCACCAATGTAAGGGACATTCTTCCCACTGATCACCAATGTAAGGGACATTCTTCCCACTGATCACCAATGTAAGGAATATTCTTCCCACTGATCACCAATGTAAGGAACATTCTTCTCACTGATCACCAATGTAAGGGACATTCTTCTCACTGATCACCAATGTAAGGAGCATTCTTCCCACTGATCACCAATGTAAGGGACATTCTTCCCACTGATCACCAATGTAAGGAATATTCTTCTCACTGATCACCAATGTAAGGAACATTCTTCTCACTGATCACCAATGTAAGGGACATTCTTCCCACTGATCACCAATGTAAGGGACATTCTTCCCACTGATCACCAATGTAAGGAATATTCTTCCCACTGATCACCAATGTAAGGAACATTCTTCTCACTGATCACCAATGTAAGGGACATTCTTCTCACTGATCACCAATGTAAGGAGCATTCTTCCCACTGATCACCAATGTAAGGGACATTCTTCTCACTGATCACCAATGTAAGGAACATTCTTCCCACTGATCACCAATGTAAGGAACATTCTTCTCACTGATCACCAATGTAAGGGACATTCTTCTCACTGATCACCAATGTAAGGAGCATTCTTCCCACTGATCACCAATGTAAGGGACATTCTTCTCACTGATCACCAATGTAAGGGACGTTCTTCTCACTGATCACCAATGTAAGGAACATTCTTCCCACTGATCACCAATGTAAGGAACATTCTTCCCACTGATCACCAATGTAAGGAACATTCTTCCCACTGATCACCAATGTAAGGAACATTCTTCTCACTGATCACCAATGTAAGGGACATTCTTCTCACTGATCACCAATGTAAGGGACATTCTTCTCACTGATCACCAATGTAAGGGACATTCTTCTCACTGATCACCAATGTAAGGGACATTCTTCTCACTGATCACCAATGTAAGGGACATTCTTCCCACTGATCACCAATGTAAGGAACATTATTCTCACCGATCACCAATGTAAGGGACATTCTTCTCACTGATCACCAATGTAAAGGACATTCTTCTCACTGATCACCAATGTAAGGGACATTCTTCCCACTGATCACCAATGTAAGGAACATTCTTCCCACTGATCACCAATGTAAGGGACATTCTTCTCACTGATCACCAATGTAAGGGACATTCTTCTCACTGATCACCAATGTAAGGGACATTCTTCCCAATTTTGTTTATTAAAAGTCTTGCAAACAAAAAGCATAAAATCACTATATATAAAAAATACATAAATATATACATATTTACATAAATAAAAATAAATATAGCAAATCTGCTCTCAAACAAAAGACTTTACAGCAAAGCAAAAATCATGTAACCACTGGTGAAATAAATCCTACTACAACACACACCACTACACCAGACAAACCTACAAGGTCAAGAAACAAACCCGCACCCATTATGCATGCAGCCCTTCTTCAAAAAGATACTAACCAACAAAAGCTAAGGGAGTGAAAGAGACAGAAAGGGAAAAGAACTCCTCACTCAGAGACGGGCAGCTCACCAAAGGCAGGTCTGATATTCCTCCACGCCCTTTTCCAGACCGCCCTAGGTTCCCTGCCCTTCTCAAGACCCCGAATTTTCCCAACCTCAACCAGAATATCGTGCACCACCACCTCGACAGAGAGGACTTTCTTCCGCAGGGTAATCTGACACCGTGCATTCCATGTGAAGTAACGGACAACTATACTAACTAGAAAAAGTGTATTGAAATCAAAATCCCAGTGAGTCGGGAATGCCCCATACACCCACTCCGCATAACTCATGCGATAGAAAAAGGGAATGCCTAGAGCCCTCCCCACCCTTTTATACACCTCTATGTTAAAGGGACACTGCAGCAAAAAGTGGTCCATAGACTCCACTTTACCAACACACTCTGCTCTCGGACAATCCCGATCATCCACAGAGCGATTCTTCAGGTTCCCTCTCACATAGAGCCTTCCATGGAAAGCGAGCCAAGCTTGATCCCTAAACTTCAGAGGGATTCTTTCTAAATTGATTAAACGCAATCCCTCCCTCATTACAGAGCCTGGGCAATCCCTTAAGGCCAGTGACACACTGAAAGCCGAGCT